>NC_090813.1:40738093-41038093 GCF_000390325.3 Nicotiana tomentosiformis | reverse complement strand
TGTTCTGTCATCTCAGCTCAGTAGCTGTATTTCTGATGATTTTGGGGCTATGCGCCAATTGGTATGACGATTCGTGAATTGCTATTGCACCGTGTTTGTGTAATGGAAAGATGCTTGTCTATGTGTCGAAGCAGTGAATGACTTGGAAGAAGGTTTACTCAGTGCATGATTCAGAGATCCAGTATTTTATTTCCGGCGAAGGAAAGGCAATCAGACTAGGAATGTTTAGATTTGGGTTGATGGAATAACGAGATTTGGTATTTTCGAGTGTGGTAGAAGTTTCATCAATAATGTGGTATCGTCGCCCTTGATTGAATGTGTTAATTTTGCCGGTGTTATGGTGTTCATCAATTTACCTTCAAGGCAGGGTATTGTGAAATAGTGCCGGAGAAGTGGCTGTCAGAGATCGCAGTGTGCGGTGGTTCAGGATTGAATCGGTATTCCGGGTGTTGAGGGCTCAAGGAAGATGATCTTCGGTGAGGTTTAAAGTTGGTGGCGATCTATTGGTTCAAGTGCTACAGAGATAGATATTGATTTAAGGCAACAATTGGGTAGCGAAGGATGAGGAAGGACACGTGGGAGATGTCTCGCGATGGTTAAACTTCTAAAAGGCCAAGTGTGAGAAACAGGAGTCGAGTAGTTGCTTAAAGGAGAGGGTTTGACCAAAGTGGGAGAGTGGAAAGGTAGCATATGGGTTACGGGGTATGATAGCTACACGTCTTGAGGAAAGTTTGGAATGATTGGGATTCATGGTGGTCAGTGACTAGGTCTACGGGTGTAATTTGGAATATCGGCTGCTATATTAAGGAAGATTGGGTGTGACAGGAGGGGTAAGCTTAATATGAAAAAGGATATAACATGACTTTGGATTGAAATGTATTGTCACACGTTTAGTTGATGCCAATGGGGAGTGAACGGGCTGGTGCAGCTGGTGAATGAGCTCGGACTTAGGATGGTCTACTTATTTTGTAGTAATTATACCCAGTACAACGACGTTGGAATATGTCGGCATGTAATTTTCACATGTGGGTTATCTCCTGTGAGCAGGTTAGCGGTCGTGTGGTGTTGACGAAGCTTCTGCGAAGAATTCTACTGGCTATCCAGTAAGAGATTGAATATGTAAATGTGGCTGGTAGTTCGGAGTGTTCATTAAAGGTTAATAGAAGGATTTCGAGTAATTTGGCGGGTTGATTATGCTGGATCATGTCGATGAAGGAAGAATCTTGGTGGGTTCCGGGTTTATGCAATAGTAGCTTCAATAGCAGTAAGCAGTGTTAATTTGATAAGAAAGAGTGTTATTTGAGTTTCAGTTTCAAATTTTTGTAGCTTCGCATTTTAGTTTTTGTTGTATATGAATGTTTTTCTTAAAGGATTCAAGTTTATCAGTTTAAGATTCTATTTTCAAAGTTGTTTTTATGTTATTGAATGAAAATGGGAGTTTTAGAGATTACTGCTAAGTAATTTTCAAGATCTTTTTAATTGCTCCAGTAACACTTTTCTTTATCAGTAGACAAGTGTTATGCTTTTATCAGTGGATTAGTTTTTATATATAATTAAAATAAAAGACACAAAATCAAGAAGTCCTACAATCTGTATACATAATCCCTATTATCACAGTTGAGATTAATATCCAACAGTGATAGTACAAAATGTAGTCTAATGAAGCTAAAACAAGTATAAAATTGGCAAGTAAACTTCATGTCGTTTGACGCCCATCTTAAATGTCATATCTTTGCACAATTGGTTGGCATATTTTTGCAAATTTATCCACGCTTGCTGTGTAGAGCACTGCCCACCTCTCCTTTATGAGTACCATTAATCTCCCTTTCTGAGAATGAGCAAAAATTAATAACGCCACCCATAGAAGTTTAATCAATGAAAAGGGCATGGTCACTGTAATTTTATATTTTGAGTTGTCAAAATGTATCTTATTGTGCCTTGGTTCCTGCCCTTCCCATTACTTGTGCATACTCATTATCCAGCATTCTTCCCATTATTCCATAAAAGTGTTCCATGCTATGTGTGTTCCCCATGTATATAATATTCTTTGAATACATATATGCCTTTTCCTTTGCATGAGTTGAATGAGCAGTTTTATTACATAGTACTGCTCCACTCTCCTAGTCTATTCCATGCTTGTGTCTATCATTGTCCTCCCTTCATGGGAATGATCAAACCAAAATTTAGTCAATGAGTAAGGCATGTCCTCTATATTATTCCTTTCCTCTTGTATCAGTTTTTCTACGTCCGATGAGTGAATCTTCGTAGTTATCCATGCTGCCACAATTTAGACAAGTGTTATTTAAGTAATGAGTTTATGGTTTAATTATAGTTAAAACTTTACAATAAGCATTAATTGATAATATGATAAAAATAGTATCCTAACCTGCTATAGTAGATTATACTACACTGATGGTATAAAAATTTCTTTACACTAATTGTGTATATAACTTTTCTTGATGAGTCAGTTCGGAAACAGCCTCTCTACCTCGATAGGTAGGGGTAAGGTTTCCGTGCACTAGATCATATTTGATTCGGTAATATTTTATTTTTCTATGAATATGCAGCCATGCCAAAGGTTAAACATTTTCGAAATCTATTAAAATCAGCTCATGGACCATATGATGTTCCTGAACGTTCTTCATAATCAACAACTCCAGCCCCGTCACTTGTTATAGAGCCCTCAATATCATTACAAGCTCCCCCGCACGCTCCTGCAAGTTCCTCAGTAGCTGATGAATTCCCACAACAAGAAGAAGCTCCAACTCAGCCTTCAAATCCAAGTGTAATGTCCACACATCATCCTGGATGTGAATCTACACAACATTGGAAAGTTGAGGCAATAGGTATATGCCTTATATGTATGTTTATTTCACTTTATAAATTTCTAATGTTTTTCCTTTTGGTTGACTAACTTGGTTTTTTATTAAAGACTCAAACAACACTACCAAACACATAAAGATCAAGGTCAATGAGGTCAACAACCTACCTATCGGAGACCGCATCATTGTGGACTTTGATATCTACGATGCAGCATATGGGGAAGCGCAAGGGTTGCTTTGCCGGATATTATGGATTACTGGCTATTGATGGCAATTTCTTCCCAATTAATTTTGACAGGTGGTCAGGACCGTCAGGTATTCCTAAAATTTACAAGGAAGACTGCTTAGAAAACATGCTAAAGGTATTACACATATGTCTATTTATTGTAACTAGATTTTTATGCATGCATAGAAAATTAACTTTGTTTTTATTTTTCATTTTAAGTCCCGATTCTTTTTTAGGACTACTAATGCCATTGCATACTAATGCCATTGCATACAGATATAACTTCGGCGCATCATCTGCAACTTTCACCTATTTGCAACAAGAGGTCACTCATTTGAAAACTAACTTTGTTTTTCTTTTTCATTTGAAGTCCCGTTTATTTTTTAGGACTGCTAATGCCATTGCATAAATATATAACTTCGGTGCATCATATGCAACTTTCACCTAATTTCCACAAGAGGTCACTCATTTGAAGTCCCAATTAGTAGACACCTTAACTGCACTGAAACCTTACATGATATCACGTTGAGCCTTAAGAAATGAACAACCCTGCTAGGAATATGATCCAAGGTACCTCTCCACTCTAACCACGGTAGATCTGGCATAGCCAATGTCACCGTCTTGGTGTAACAATCAAGGATAGTGTGATAGGGTGACAACCAGTCCATGCCCAAAATAATATCGAAATCCACCATACTGAGCAATAATAAATCAGCTCTAGTCTCAAAACCACTGATAACAATTAAACACGACCGATACACGCGGTCCACAATAATAGATTCACCCACTGGTGTAGATACGTAAACAGAAGAAATTAAGGAATCATGGGATACGCCCAAATACGAGGCAAAATAAGATGACGCATAAGAATAAGTGGATCCTGGATCAAATAAGATTGATGCATCTTTATGACAGACCGGAATAATACTTGTGATACACAGAATTGGATGCAATGATCTCTGTCCTAGCAGAAAGGGCATAATATCTAGTCTGGCCTCCCCCTCTAGGGCGACCTCTACCTGTTCTACCTCCACCTCTAGCTGGCTGTGCAGGTAGAGTGGCAATTGGTGCAGTAATCATGGCCTGAGAAGCCTGAGGGCCCTGTGGAGTAGGTGGGGCCCGAGAAATCTGTGGAGGTACACTCCTCCTAAGTCTGGGGTAATCCCTCATGATATGACGAGTATCACCACACTCAAAACAAGCCCTCGGAGGACGTGGCTGCTGGGACTGGCTCGAGCCTGATCGACTAGACTGCCCGCTGAAAGCACCCCGTACAGGAGGTACAGTAGACGTTGGCGATGCATAATATGGAACCTGAGGTTTGGAAGTAGCCGGAACACCACTGGAAGCTGGAAGTGCTGAATAAATAGGACGGCTCACATATCCTCTACCATGATGGGCTGCAGCTGGGGCACGAGAATTATTATATGTGCCAGAATCTTGGGGTCTCTTAGCTTCCCTCTCTTCCCTCTCCCGAGTCCGCATATCTTCCAATCTCCTAGCAATTGACACCACCCATTGGTATGTGATGTCCATCTCTAGCTCTCGGGCCATACCGAATCTGATACTAGGGTAGAGACCCTCAATACATCTGCGAACCCGCTCTCGAACAGTAGCAACTAAGGGGTGTGCATGCCTAGCCAAATCACTGAATCAGACCGCATATTCCGACATGGTCATAGAACCCTGGCGCAGCTGCTCAAACTCTGCGTGCCATGCATCTCTAAGACTCTGAGAAACATACTCCTTTAAGAACATATCTGAAAATTAAGTCCAAGTGAGTAAATTACCTCAGTCAGACTATCCATATCATATGCCCGCCACCACTGGTAGGCCGCTCCTCTAAGATGGAATGCCATGAAAAAAATCCCACTGGAATCCACAATACCCATAGTATGAAGGATACTGTGACATTCCTCCAGAAAACCCTGAGCATCCTCTGAAGCTAAACCGCTGAAAGTGGGAGGGTGGTACTTCTTGTACCTCTCGAGCCTGAGCAGCTCCCCCTCTGAAACTGTTGTCCTAACCTCAGGCCAAACTGGGACAACTGGCTGCACTGGTATAACCTCTGGGGCATTGTCAACTTGGGCATGTGGCTCGGGAGTAGGGGCGGCGGGAGTCTGTGCTCCTCCCCTGGCCTATGATGTGGCAGGAGCAAGTGGAATTAACCCTGCCTGAGCTAGAGTGCCAAACATGCTCAAAAACTGGGCAAGGGTCTCCTGAAGTGCAGGAGTAGTAACAGGCGTCTCAGGTGCCTGCTCTCCAATTAGAGCTACTTGTGGCTCTGGTGCAGCAACTCGTGCAGGTGCTCTAGCTGCATCGCGTGGTCTTCCTCGGCCTCTGCCCTGACCCTGGCCTCTTGCGGCTCTAACAGGGGGCGCGGGTGTCTGATCATCGGATCCAGTTGTGCGTGTCCTCACCATCTGTAAGAGAATAGAAAGACAATGGTTTAGAACTTTGAAGTCAACAGTGCGCACGGTAAGGAATCAAAGAAGCGAATATTTTCCTAACATTTCCATAGCCTTCCGAAGATAAGTACAGACGTCTCCGTACCGATCCGCGAGACTCTACTAAACCTGCTTGTGACTCATAACACCTATGAACCTAGAGCTCTGATACCAACTTGTCACGACTCCAAATTTTCTTCGTAGGATGTCCTGATGATACATAGTCTCTACGACTAGGTAAGCCTATCAATGCGGAATAACAATTGAAATGTGAAATAAATAAATCTGCAATTCACATAATTAAAACTCTAAAAATTCGGTAGAAATAAGTCACAAGTATCTAAGAATTTATCCTCAATGTATCTATATATCACAGTCTAAGGAAAATAAGGAAGCAATATAATAATGATAGAAGGGGACTCCGGAGTCTGCGGACGCCGGTAGATATACCTCGAAGTCTCCGTACATATGTAGCTCATTGATGTCTGAACTGGTAGGATGTACCTGGATCTGCACAAAAAGATGTGCAGAAGTGTAGTATGAGTACACTACAACGGTACCCAGTAAGTGCCAAGCCTAACCTCAGTAGAGTAGTGACGAGGTCAGGTCAGGCCCTACTGGAATAATAAAAGGCAAGGTAAAATATTTAACAATATAATAAAAATGAAATGACAATGCAAATGAATCAAGTAAGTAGTGTGTCACCAATTAACTACGCAAAATAATGGCAAATAATACCTCGTGGAAACAAAATAGAATTTGTTTTTTAACTTTAAGAAAATCACAACAATAATCAAAGGCAATTGCGGCCATAAATCAATATCAACAAGGGTTCTCCCGAGGTACTGCTTCGTAGTCCCAAATCAAAAATAAATTCACAATATCTCATTTTCTTATATCATCGCGGGAGCCTTCACATTTAAATTTTAAAGAAAAATATTTTTTCCGAAATAGCATCCCGCGTTTTAGCTACCCTTATCACACCGCATGACTTCTAGTAGTTCCCCTACTAGCAACGCGTATCAAACCACCCCTATCTCACTGCATGCATTTTAACACCCAAACCTTATACCGCCGCATGTGTATCATTATCATAAAATATCACAATATGCATATCAAGTGCTCAAATATTTAAATTTGCCAAAATAAATAATATCAATAATATTTTCAACAACAGGGAGCTCACGACTCAGTCACAATGAGTACAAAAAGCTCACAAAAATATTCGGGAATAAATAACTCAACAAAAATAATAATTCAAAATTTTTAATATGTTGCCTCCGTACCAAATTTAGAATATCAAATACATCATATTAATAATATTTAAATTTAAGAAATTCAACCTTCAAATAATACACAGAATAAAAGAAACCAAGTTTCAACTAAACAGGTAAAACAATTAGCAGGAAAAGGTCAGCAAATTTAAAGTATAAAAATCAGATCAATGATAAAGAATATAACAAAATAAAATAATTTAATTAATATGCAACAATGATCTAAACAATTTAAAAACATAATCTTTCACATTTAGTCTGTATACACACTCGCCACCTCGTGTACACGACTTTCAACACATTATAATTATCAAAGCTGTACCAATCCTAGGGAAAATTTCTCCCACCCAAGGTTAGACAAGTCACTTACCTCGACTTGCTCCAATTTAATCAAGTAGTATGCCTTTTCCTCGATTTTTCGACTCCGATCGACTAGAATCTATTCACAATTAATTCGATACAGTCAACAAAAATTATAGGAATAAATTTCATAAGAAAATACTATATTTTTCAAAACAAATCCGAAATTAGCTCAAAAATCGCTCGTGGGGCCCACATCTCGGAATCCGACTAAAGTTACGAAATATGAACGCTCATTCAACCACGATTCTAACCATACCAAAATGACTAAATTCCGATAATAATTCGACCCTCAAATCCTCAAATCTATCCAAGAGAGTTTTCAAAATTTTTCAACTTAAATCACCAATTAAATGTTAAAAACAGTGATGGATTCGGGTAATCTAACCAAAATTGAGTTAAGAATACTTACCCCGATGTTTTCTCTGAAAATCTCCCAAAAATTACCTCTCCCCGAGCTCCAATCCTTCAAAAATATAAAATGGAACGAAGTCCCATTTTCATAACTTAAACTCTCTGCCCAGACATTTGCTCTATGCGATCGCGAAGCATAGTTTTTCACTGCCTAGGTTTAACCCTACGCGATCGCAAACAATGCCACGCGATCGCGATTCACAAGATTCCAACTCTACGTGATCGCATCCCTCTTCACGTGATCACATAGAGCAAACGCGTGGCCCAACTTTCTCTCAAGTTTCCCCTACGCGATCGCAAATAATGCCACGCGATCGCGATGCACAAACTGGCCCAACCTATGCGATTGAGGTTGACCTCACGCGATCGCGAAGAACAAAATCAACACTGCCTCAACTAAGTATTCAAATTCACTCCAAAATCTCACCGGATCTGAACCAACTACCCCGGCAAGTCACATAATAGTTATAGAGCACATAATGAGCAGTAAATAGGGGAATGGGGCTACAACTTTTAAAACCACTGACCGAGTCGTTACATTAATGTGGAACCACTGTTGCTTTTATGGATTTTAAGTAGTAATGTGTATGAGCTACTTTAGTTTATATTGCTTTAGTATTATTTGTAGTACTTGAATTTGTGACTGTTGCTATTTTGGATATTTGATGAAATTTGATTTCTATTATATAATGAGTATTATTTAGTATATAATTTTGTTTTGTTTAAGCATATGGTGATACAAGCTTGATCTTATTTAATCGTGCAATATTTAATGAGAAGAAAGTGCATTTCAATATTCAACTTGTGATGGTAATTAATCCCCTACAAATTAAAATTTATGAAAGAGATTATACTGTGAAGATTATAGACCCCAACTAATTAATTATTTTTAACATAAAGCTCATATTGTGATGGTTATACACTGTCACTAATTATTTTTCAAAAATCACAGATCATATTGCGACAGTCACAAAGTACCACAAATTATTATTTTTTAGCATTAAAATCATATAACGGAGGTTATAAGCCGCCCTTAATTGACTTTAAAACTCCCACTAATCACAAATTTAATTTGCGGAGGTCATTGTGGGGGTTCTTTAAAACTGTCACAAAAAGCCTTGTGGCGATAAAAACCATGACAACCCTCACAATGTAATTTGTGGGGGTCCAAAACCGTTACAAAATTAAGAAAAAACCTCCACAAATTACACCTTTTCTTGTAGTGCTTGCACCAAATTTAGGAACAACGCAATATTCGGCAACAACTTTGCAGTAGGAAGAACATCAGTACTCCATCCAGAGGCTACCCGTGCCTCTCCAACAATAGAAGAAGAAATCGAAAAACGAAATCTTGAGAGATGATGATTTGGGGATCTTACGGGTTTGAGAGAGGAGGTCTAGGTTTTTTAAAGCTTTGAGAAGGAGAGACTGAATTTTGAGAGAATTGAGTTCTAATTACAGATCCTTTTAATTTCAGTGTTTTTATTTTTGTTTATTTCATCTTTTTAAGGCAAAGCTAAATGGCATGGTCTACTCCGCTAATTAACAGTATTAAGGACCAGAAATCAACTATTTTAGAAGCCGGATTTAGTCCCTACGCAAATTAAAAAATAAAATGGAGAACTAAGGATCAGAAATTGATATCGTCCTTATAAGTAGACTTTTAGGGACGAGATTTGTCGCCCGTCGTTAGATTTTGGTCGCTAATAAGTCTTTTTCTTGTAGTGAAATGTTAGTCCGCCACTTATGTTTACCTGTTTGTTAGGTTGTTCTCTCGATATTTTATATTCTTTTTTATATAGTGGATTGTTCATTTTCGCATGTGGACGTAAGTCACTTGACCGAATCACGTTAAATGTTTGTGTCGCTTTTGATATATTTCTCTTTTATTGTCTGATTTATTGTCGTTCAAAGTTAGATTTACTAGCTTACGCAAGACACCGGATTATTTCGTTCCTAACAAGTATACCAATTCATATATAAGGAATTAAAATGAATAAAACGTGTGACATATGATGTAGGTTTACTTATACTTTATGCATAACTAATTAATAACTCGGGAAAAGAATAGTGTTTTACGCCGTAATCTGAAAAAGGAGGCTCAAATGAATAAGTGGAATTGAAGATTAAGACCTAAGATAGCATTTAATGCTAATGACAAAGTCTTTGCATTATCGTGACATTTGGATTTGGCTTTGGGATGTAATCCAATGGTTAATGCTTACACAAATTCGGTCTAAACCGAACGCGGTCGGTCGATAAAAAAACTGGCTGAATCTGTCGGTTTTTTAAAAAAAATCAATTTTTTTTACGAAACCGATCAACTTTGGTCGGTTTCTTTTTTGCGTAAAAATACGAAAAACTATTTTTGCGTTCCATAAAATTTATTTTTCAAGAAACCGACCAATGCATTATGGACGTATGAGCATAAACCGAATGCTTACTTTGAAAGACAGAAAAATGTTACCTGTCACAATGTGTTACGGACGTATCAGTTATTGACAAAATATCATACGGCAAAGCAACAACAAAAAATGCATTTAAACCACGATAAAAAAAAAATGCAATATATCCATAAAATAATCTTTGTATTAATTGCCCTGCCTAACTTGTTTATAAACCAAACGGCGAGGGCTACTGGGTCCCAAAATATAGGGCATTATATATACACAAACTATCTTCAGAAAATGAGATATCTCTTTCTCTATTTTCTGATCTTTTTTATTTTGAGGTGGTGGCAATATGTTAGAACAAAAGGAAAATCCTTTCCAAAGAGCGCCAACTTCAAAACCCCCTTTTACAATTGGTGATATAAAAAAAGCCATTCCTCCTCACTGCTTTCATCGATCTCTTGTACGTTCGTTTTCTTATCTTGTTCAAGATCTCATACTTGTCTCCATTTTTTACTATATTGCGACTACTTTTTTCCACCTATTTCCTTTCCCTTGTAGTTACGTTGCATGGGTTGTTTACTGGATCGTTCAAGGTTTAATGTTTTCTGCAATATGGGTCATTGCCCATGAATGTGGCCACAATGCCTTTAGTGATTACCATTTGGTAAATGACACTATTGGTTTTATCCTCCATTCTGCACTTTTAGTCCCATATTTCTCATGGAAAAATGGTCATCGCCGTCATCACTCTAACACTGGTTCCCTTGAACGTGACAATTTTTTTGTGCCAAGGCTTAAATCCGAACTAAGATGGTATTATAAATACTTGAACAATTCATTAGGACAAGCAGTCACACTTGCCTGCACTCTCATTCTTGGCGAGCCTTTGCACTTGGCATTCAATGTCTTCGGCAAACCTAGTGATCTCTTTGCATGTCATTTTCATCCATATGCACCTATATATAATGACAGTGAGAGAAAACAAATTTACATTTCAAATGCAGGTGTGATTGCAGCTACTTATGTGTTGTATCGTCTTGCTTTGGCACAAGGGCTAGCTTGGGTTATATACTTCTATGGGGTACCACTCCTTATTGCGAGAAACCTTTATATATTAACCACTTTTTTGCACCATACTCATCCTTCATTGCCACATTATGATTCATCCGAGTGGGATTGGTTAAGAGGAGCTCTAGCTACTGTAGACAGGGACAATGGTGTTTTACTAAATAAAGTCTCACACCACATTGCAGATACTCATGTTGTGCATCATCTATTCCCAGCCATTCCACATTACCATGTAGTGGAGGCGACCAAAGGTATTAAGCCATTGTTAGGAGAATATTACCAATTTGATAATACCCTAGTTCATAAGGCAATATGGAGGGATTTTAAGAAGTGCATCTATGTGGAGAACGATGAAGGATCTCAAGATAAGGGTGTTTTTTGGTATAAAAACAAGTTCTGAAAGTTGAACAGCGATAATTATTTACCTAAATTGGTTTAATATTCAATAATGCTCGTGCTAATAAGTATTTTGGATTGTGTGTCGTATTTGTTGTTACTTTAAATACAATGTGTGTTTCAATTGTTACTTTATTTATTGTACTTATTGTTAAATTCTTCGTTATGTAACTATGAAAATGTCCATTTTATACTATTTTTAAATCCCTCGTAACGTAACTATGATAATATCCATTTTACATAATCACCAATTTGGTGTGACGGAATTATTATGTTATTTTTCTTTTCATTATGTCATATCTTATGTGAATTGATGTGAACTTATAGTGACTTTCAGTTTAATGGAAGCTTCAGGATAAAGCTTCCCAGATTACTAAGGGTGGTCAATTGACCACCATTTGTTGAAATATTTCTTGCAGAGGCGTCCCCCCACCTCTTATTTGCTCTTCTTGCTATTTCATCCGACAAAATCAACCACCAGTTGTTGAGAAAAAACAAAGTATATATAGTGTTCATATGGCCATCTTTAGTCCTGTTTCAGGATTCAAGGCTCAAGCGTTGTTGTAGATGGTGTTTCAAATCAACATTTCTGTTGTGCATAATCACTGAAACTTGGACTACTTAGAGCGTATAATCTGTTGTTAATTATAACAATTCGGACTTTGAGGAAAGCTAAAAGCTAATAACAGTATGATTATATATAGTTGGTGAAATACATTGACAACCCTTAGAGTTGGCACATAAACTGCCAGTATGGTAACAACATTATTGGGGACATTATTTTTTCTCTAACGTACATGTCCATTTATTTGTGCAGATAATAGTTTATATTTCTCGATCAAGAAATGATCAGATTCGACGTATGAGTCTTCATCAGCTAGTTTTTCTAGAGTAATGAGAAAATGGGAACACCTGGTAAAGTACCTCCGCCATCGACAATGAAAACACTGCCCGATACGTATTGCGAAGAATTGTGTATTAAGTACCGGACCACTGATGTTAAAGCTGGATCTGTTGTTCCAAAAGTTCTCAGAGGAACTGCTTTGAAAACAGCATTATGGAAACGTTTCTGTTGGACAAGGTTCTCTGTTATCTCAGATTTGAAAACTCCTGGTGCTATTGAGTTCACTCTCATCTTGTCTACTCCCAATTCTAGGGCCATTATCTGCCATTAGTTTTTTGAATAATTAATGCAAATATATTATAACAGAGAAGAAAATTGCAGATAAATCAATGGTAGATGCAGCCTTGTAGGAATTAAAACCAAGTAAGACAGTAGGTAGTATGTAGTCCAGTGCTGTAGCCTAAGTGGTAGCAAAATGGTTAAAAGAAAACAGATATTCATAGTGGCGGAGTCAGAATTTTCATTAAGGGGTATCATAATATATAAAAATAAGCATACAAGAAAATTAAGGAGAGTCAATACATATTATATATACATATAATTATTTTTTACCTATCTACACAATGTATTTTCCCCACGAAGGAGTGTCAAATAGGTTGGATAATGAACTTTTAAAAAATGGTTCAAATATAGATAAGAACCATATTATCCACTTAAAAAATGGATAATCAATAGATAACTAATGGGTTTAACTTTTACATTTGTAAAGTCAAATTGGGGATCCTCAAGTTTAGAAGACTAGGAATTCTCCCTAAAGCGATCATATTCAAGAAGCCATGGAGAAAATGAATATCCATATTATCTGCCGGTTAACTTATTTTTATCTGTATTAAATATGGGTCGGGTAGGATAATTTATCCATTTTTGCATTACCCATTTTCGATACACCCATATCCAACCCAGCCCGTCCGTTTGCCACCCATTGTAGCCGCATACAGTAAAGGATGGTCAACTGGACATTCTTTATCAGAAATTATACTACTGCATATGAATCAAAAATTACTTTTCAAACATGCATGTCAAATCTTGAACACCCTTAATAAAATTTCCGGCATCGATACTGATATATATACGCACCTTAGTGACCATGTCAAGGGCTATCTTTGAAGAAGCGTAAGCAAGACTCCCTGGTAATAGTGCACGGTTCAGTGCAGCAGCTGAAGATATATTAATGACAGATCCTCCGCCCTGTTTAGCATCGCGCATACGTCTACAGACATGTTTGGAAACCAGCCAAGCCCCTCTTAGGTTCGTATTAAAGGTATGGTTCCACTCATCCTCTGATAATTTCAGTGAAGAGCTTATACTACCTATATAGATATAGAGTTTTAAGTTTAATGTGTTGATGATAACGTAAAATATACAATTAGATTATCTGTGAGATAATTATAAGTATATCTCTTGATAATATAATAGGTAATCTGATAAAGATGATAGAATTATACTTTTTCATATTTAAGAATAATTAACTTTAAATTTCTCATTTACCTATAACTTATAACCAAAATTTGGAATAGAGGGAGGGAGTACAAGTTCTAGAAGTTTTTATTTATTTTTTTTTTAAAAAATTGAATAGAGGGAGTAGTAATTTAGAACTTTATAATACACAACCTCTAATGCCGGCATTGCTAACCAAGACATCAATACGTCCGAAGGCATCCCAAGCTTTTTGTACAGCAGCCTCAATGGTAGCACCATTGGCATTGATCTCAAGCTCAACGGCGAATGCACGTCGGGTGCCGTCTGAATTGATCTCGTCGCAGAGAGATTTGAGCCTGTCATCACAACGAGCGGCAACAATAATGTTGTAGCTGGCTTTCGCCAAGTCGAGACACAACTCTCGCCCAATTCCTGAGGACGCCCCTGTCACCATCACTACTATTCCGCTCAGGTCTTTCCACGGCTCCATTGTTTAATTTAGGTAGTTATGCAGCTAATAATGTAATAGTGCAGAGAGTTAGAGAGTTATATGCATGGCTACGTACGTTTTATAACATTGTTGCAGGCAAGATTGAGAGTCTATTAATTGTTTTACGAAAGGGGAATAGTGCACGCAATTAGTGGCTGTGGCTCTAGGGGATTGTCTAGCCGTAAGCTTACGGTCCCTGTGAACTCAGTGACTTTTGTCCAAATCCTATATTTATATTAAAAATTTTACTAAATGTTTATAAATATTTTATTGTATATATATACTGGCCTGCGTTTATGGTCAGTGGAAATATTTTGTGGCAGTGGCGGACCACCTAGCTAAACTGGCCTATAACAATCAGGAACGCACTTATTATGAACATCCCTATCAGTTGATGCTATAGGTTCCTACTATGTGTACAAGTGCCAAATGCCTAGTATTAGCCTATTAGGCTTATATATGATAAGGCCAATTTTTTTGTTAGTTAGAAATAGAGCCACTTTTTAGGGGAAGAATTTACTTTTGGTATTATTACTTTATGTATATGGGTATTGGGTGGGGTCGAGTAGGGTAATTCCTATTTTAAGGCAAAAAATTAATCGGTCGGTCAAAACTAATTGCATTCGCTAATAAAAGAAATATATAAAATAGGTATATTATATCTATGTAACACACACATATACAAAATATATTCAGCTATTATTTCTAGGAGCTACTAAAAATATATATATATTTCTCCTATTTTAATTAATTGGTTTATTATTTATTAAATTGAAAATAAATAATGAGAAAATGTAGAAAAAGAAAAATATTACTGGAAAGTTGTGTTTTTCGGTCACTATGATTTTTGTATCATGAGTTAGTAAAGGATTTTTGAATTTTATGTAAGAAATATAGTTATATGACTTTGATTTAAAAAAAAAAAAGTTATACAATTATATGACTATTTGTAAAATTTACCCGGTAAAAATGATACTCACAAGACATATTGATTGAGGCATTCCCATAAAATGCTGAATTGGATACATTTATTCCAATATTGAGAGGTAAATTTGAATGTATAGGATTTTCATAATATAGGAGTATGAAGTATTTGTTTTTGAAATACGAGGAACCTATAAGACTGAGTGATATATAGAGATGTTTAGCATAATTTCCCCTTTAGTTTTGGAAATCTTACACAATATCCTCCAAATTTGATGATTGGCACAACTACATCATTGTTTTATCTTGGTCAGCTACTCTGATGATGTATTTTTATGGTATGTATGTAGGCACCATGAAATCACATAATATATTTTTATCAGTTACTAAATAGTATTATGTATATAATATAAAGAATCACATATTTCGAATCTTATCTGATAAACGACCAGTCTTCCCGTGAATTTAGCCGAAAATGGAATATCATACATTAACTCATCATAGAATATAAGGAAGGAGGATTATGGGATTCAAAACTCACATTTATTGTGTGCAAAACTTGAACAACACTAAGGAGTTGTTTGATTGCTAGTTAGAGTTATGCACGCATTTTTTTAAAGTAATTTCATCATCTTGTGGCGAAGAGTTATGCACGTATTAGTAATGTAGTGATTAGTTACGGAAGAATTAATTATGCATGATTTAATTCAATTGGAATAAGCAATGTATAGATTAATTATGTGGACGGTAGCGCATAAAGCCGCCATTGTATCGCCTCTTTTGTTGACTATTTGAATTTTAATTTTGTTCAGATTTAATCTATAATTTCTTAAATAATCTAACCTTGTCAGTTTGTAGAATTGCCGTGAATGAGCGAATAAAGTTGGCCAAGCAATTAGCTAGCAAACATTGTAGGACTTAGATTTAATTCGACCAAATCATATATCTGCTGACCAAAACAGCATTTGGTGCCAGCGGTATAAGCCTTAAACCTTCAAATGGATAAAAATAGGCGCACAAAGTATCTCGTATTCACACAGGATATAGGGAAGAGTCACACCTCCAACGGGTGTGATGTATACAATCTACTCTAACAAAAGCATTAGTGACTGCTTCCGCGGCTCGATCAGTAAATTATACGGAGATAACTTTACCGTTGTTCAAAGAATCCCCTCAAATAGATAACAAATGAGTAAATACTCTAACATTTCTATTTCTTGTGCACATTTTATTACTGGTTTTCTCAACAGACGGATCAAATTCAACTTCATATCTTCTTCATCTAGTTATAAAGTGATGAGAAAATGGGGACTCCTGTTAAGGTAGCTCCACCATCAACAATGAAAACATTGCCCGATACATATTCTGAAGAATCATGGATTAAGTATCGAACCACTGATGTTAAACCCGGATCCGTCTTTGCAAGAAATTTCAGAGAAACGGTTTTGAAAAGATAATTATGGAACCAATTCTGTTGGACAAACGTTCGCTATTATGTCAGATTTGAAAATTCCTGGTGATATTGATGTTTGGAATAAACCCCACATAAATAATATTCACGGTAATAAAAGCGGAATAATAACGTAACACCAAGATACGGTAATTAACAAGAAGAAAAGAGTGACAACGACACCAAAATATTTATGTGGAAAATCCTATTGAATAAGGAAAAAACCACGGCCCCGAGACGAGCAACTGATATCATTATAGCAAGGAATTTTGCACTTTGTAGGTCCGAGTAAAATACTCCAAAGACCACTACACCACTTAAAAGAAACAATCCTCTATTGATATTCCGACCTCACTACAATATCGCTCACTCTTTATTTTTCTCACATACTATTTTCTTATACATTGTCTCTGAAACCTCACTCTTTCTTTCTATCTTTGTTACTCTTTCTTTCTCTCTTTGTTTATGTGTAGAAATGAGAGCTGAAGCTCTCCTTTTATAGCCGAAGCCTCACTCTTTAAATCCTACTATATTTGACAATTTGCACACACTTTTCCTTCTTTTTCTTTATTGTTGACAATTCAACAAAGTTGGCTACCAAATCAAAGAAATTCAACAAAGTTGGCTACCAAACCAAAGAAGTTCTTAGCCAAATATTTTCCTTAGGCACGTGCCTATTACTTTGGCTTTTGAATTAGATGGACCCCATCAGTCTCCCCCTCCAGTCTCATTCATCTAGAGGAGGTAGCACTGTCTTCTAGTTTGAGTGCATGCCGGCAAATTCTTTGCATAGCTCGAATTTGTCTCTTGGTACCACCTTTGTTAGCATATCTGCGGGATTCTCACTTGTAGAAATTTTCAAGACATTTAGAAATTCATTCTCTACCATTTCTCAAATCCAATGATATCTCACGGCGATGTGTTTGGTCCTTGCATGGTACATAGAGTTCTTGCTAAGGTCTATTGCACTTTGACTGTCACAACAGACGACTGTCACGACCCAAAATCCCACCACAGGCATTGTGATGACACTTAGTCTCTAAGACTAGGTAAACCGATTATAATTTTATTTTGAGCGATTGTTTTTAAACATATAATTATAACAACCCCCCAAGACTGGTAATACAGAGTCACGAACTCTAACTGAATACATGCAATGATCTCAAGGATCGAATATACAATACTATTCGAATAAGAGTTGATAGTACAATATATTGAAAAGACTCCAAGAGACTGCGACGACCAATCAGTCCTACCTTGAATTCATGCGATCACACTCTAATCTATGTCCGAATCTGATATCTCCAATACCCGGTTCTGCACAAAAATGTGCAGAAGTGTAGTATGAGTACACCAAGTATCGATACCCAGTAAGTATCAAGACTAACCTCGGTGGAGTAGTAATGAGGCATAGTCAAAACACTCACTAGTCAAATAACCTGTGTAACATAGTATACAAAAATAATAAAAAACAAATAGCAGTGATGGCAACAATAATAAACTTGTGACATAAATAACAACGCAATAGAAACTCCATAAATATTGCTCAAACGGATATAAACACAAGTATAACCAATTAATTAAGTCCTTCAAAATATCTTTTATCTATGAGTTTTTCAAATAAAAATCTTTAGAATGTAATCTGTACAATTAAATATATCCCGAATATACTTACTTCAAATAAATATCTTATGAATATAATTCTTTCAAATAAATATCTTTCAAATATAATTCATTCAAGTAAATATCTTTCGAATATAATTCTTTCAAGTAAATATCTTTCGAATATAATTCTTTCAAGTAAAAGTCACCATATGACACCTCATTTAACTTTCTTAGTGTGAGAAATATATTCAACATATCACATCGAATGGAATGGTAATACCTTCGTGCACTTGTCTCATTCTCACCCGATATATATATATATATATATATATATATATATATATATATAGATCAAATCAATTGGTATGGCAACACCTGTCACGCCTCGAACCTGAAGAGGCGTGGCCGGCACCCGGTGCCATATTCGACCCGAGCGTACCACTTTGTAACTGTGAACTCTGGAGGGTAACCCTCAACTTAGGTCGCTGAGGACATATTCTGAATCATTTGAAAATAACGTCTACAACCAGCAATACCAAACAAAATATTTACATAGGGTTGGTAAAGACACAATACTGAAATAAAAATGTACAGAACTCGTCTACAAGCCTCTAGGAATAACTTAATTGTATCATGGTCGGGACAGGGCCTCGACCTACCCATCAAACCTATATATATAAAATGGACTCCAAGGTATCGACCTGGTAACTCCGAGGAAGTGGAGCTTACCAACCAAGCTGATGTTTGACTTTGTCTACTAGGAAGGTCTATCTAGCTATCTGTTAGTACCTACAGGCGTGAAATGCAGCGTCCCCAGCAAAAGGGACGTCAGTACGAAATAATATACCGAGTATGTAAGGCAACAAGAAAATTAAAATCTGAAACTGAACTGATAATATAATAACTGAAAGTAACTGGGAGTCAAAGATGATCTGGAGATATACTTACCTGTTGATACTGACTCTACTCCTTCAATATAATAAGTAAAATAAATGTCCGGCCCTATAAGGCTCGGTACGTGTAACTGCTCGGCCGTAGTAGGCTCGCTCATAGGCGCTCGGTCATACTAGGCTATGTATCTCGGCCATCCTGGGCTCGCTCATAGGTGCTCGGCCACAATAGGCTTGGTATATAACTTACCATCTGATCAGAGGTTGCCCAACAGGGGCCTGCCCATCGATTATAGCTCGATGGTGGTGAAAATACTGTAATACTGTATATATATATATATATATATATATATATATATATATATATATATATATATATATATATATATATATATATATATATATATATATATATATATATATATAGACCCTCTGCTCCCTTGACTGAAAGAAAATAATACTTAACTGAATATAAAGTCTCGATAAGGGAGAATACTGTAACTTATGAGACTAGGATAATGTGAATAAATTCATGAATACGAACTTCTCTTTATGTCTCATTATCAAACACATGTAGCTACGAGATTATACCAAAATGAAGAAAGGGCTTAGCCTTAACATACCTTAACTCCGTTGAGTCCTTAATACCTTCCAAGAAATTCTTTAAAAAAACTCAACTCCATCTACCATAATATAAGGAGATTCAAAATCAGTGTTGAATAAAGTCTAAGTCCACAATTTAAACTAGTAGCTCGTTTACGTAAATTTGGGCAGCATCTCCCCTGTAACTAGACCCTCCTCCAATACCATATACCAACAACAACAAGAACACAACAATAACATGTAAGCATTATTTTCCAACCTTATTTCTATCACAATATACCACAAAACAGCCCACACATCCTAATCACTTCATACATAAAACAACAACCAAAGTGGTGTCAAACAACCTAAAAAATGTAACGACGAACGACCAGCCCACCATTCCGTCATTATGTGGTGTTTCTCCACACCATTTGTCCTATAAAACTGTCATGACCCTAAATCTCACCTGTCGTGATGGGCCTATCTCAATACTAGGCAAGCCAAAAATCTAAATAAAGCACCATTCTTTTAAATTTGAAAACAAAATAATTAAATTCAGCGGAAGAAATCTCAAAAATTTCAAATATATCACTCCCAAAACCCGGTGTCACTGAGTACATGAGAATCTAATGTGAATACAATGTTTGATTGATAAAAATCATTGTTTGAAAGTATAGAACAGTACAATAACTAGGAAAGAGAGATAAGGTCAGCGGGCGCCAAGCAGCTACCTTGATAGTCTCCAACTGATAGTACTCTAAAATCTAACAATCTCCGTGTCCGAAAGTACCTGGATCTGCACACGAGGTGCAAAGTGTAGTATTAGTACAACTAATTCAATAAGTAAAAAGACTAACCTCTGGGCTGAAAGAAATGATGAGCTCCGCAGGTACATTTCAGTAAAAATAATGGTACAGAAAGGTAGGCATACTTTCAAGTTCAACAGTTAAACTCAATACAAGTGAAGTAGATAAATACTGCATTATATAAGGAATAAGACATCTCAGTAGCAATGCCTCCTGTAGATACTGGTCACCAATTATTCGGTCGCTCGGTACAGTTTATGGCTAGTCTAGCCCCGGGGTGTTCCAACCCGTATATATATACACATCGACTGACAGTCAGTTATTTAGTACCGTATAAGGCCAATCCAGCCCTGGGGTAATTTATCCCCAAATACAAATGATATGGACAAGATCCATGTCCAGGTAAATTCATTACAATATAAATAAGTAAGGCAAATCCATGCCCTGGAAAAATCTATCCCAAATATTTATATAAGCAGTAAGTAAGGCAAGTCCATACCCTGGGAAGTCCATCCCGAATATATATAATCATCTACGCTCACTGGGGGTGTACAGACTCTGGAGGGGCTCCTTCAGCCCAAGCGTAATACAAAGCCAATATGGCCTACTGCAGGCGAGCAATCCTGATCCATATAATAACAAAGCCTATAAGGCCTGCTGCAGGCAGTCAACCCCGATCCATAAAATAGTAAAGCCAATAAGGCTTGTTGCAGGCGGGCAACCCCGATCCAGAACAATAATAATGTATAAAGCCATTCTGTCCTGCTGCAGGCAGGCAGCCCCGATCCATTTAGTAATAACATATATAAAGCCAAATGGCCTGCTGCGTTGCACAGCTCAATCCCATAAATACCCTCACAATGGACAATTATTACTGAGTGTGAAATGTATATTTTAGAACAATTAATTCAATAGCATCACAACGCCATGGGTCTTAAAATATCGGCACATAGCCTAAACATGATCTTGATTACTAGCCTCAGCTTAATTCCTCTAACACGTGCCACATGTTCAGATGATAATATGATTCTTTAATATTACTACTTCACAGGATTTATTCAAGACACACTTTCTGTGGTGCACGTCTACATATTCCTCAACTACCGTGTGAGTCACATCCAAACAATTCATATCATACCAAATTCGAGGATTCATGCCCTCAGAACCAAGTTTAGAAGTATTACTTACCTCAAACTGTGTAATTCTTTATTCCGCTATGCCCTTACCACGAGAATTGGTCTCCGAAAGCCTCATATCTAGCCACAATTAATTTGATTCAGTCAATACCAATTATTGTAATTAATTCCATAAGGAAATATTAATTTTCCAAAAACAAATCCGAAATTAACTCAAAAATCGTCCGTGGGACCCACGTCTCGGAACCCGACAAAAGCTACAAAATATGAACGCTCATCCAACCACGAGTCCAACCATACAAATATCACCAAATTCCAACATCAACTTGACCCTCAAATCTTCAATTAAAGTCTATGAAAATTTCTATCATTTTCAACCCAATCTTTACCCATTTGAACTCGATAATCCTTCCATAAACCTTATTGGTATGTGTATGTATAAATAATATTCTAACACTCAAGAATCATACTTTTAATTACCTATTTTTACTCCAAACCCGAAATTGAAGAATTGGAGAAAGACATTCTTACCTCTTTGAAGCCCTAGCAAGATCCTTGTGAAATCTTCAAACCTTGAACAAGAAATGATGGATAAATGACTAAGTCTTCACTTTCTCTCTCTAAAATGCTCTAACCTCTCTCTAAAATGTCAGATTTTAGCTCAAAAATGACTTAACCCTTCTCCCTACCCGGTCTTGGGGGTATTAAATGAGCTCCTACGTGCGCGGCCGCGCACCTGGGCAAGTAGCCGTGCATCCGGCCGCGCACCTGAGGCAGAAAGTCTCAAATATGCGCGGCCGCGCATCTGGGCGCGCATATGACGCAGGTCCAGTAAAATGTCCATAACCTTCTGTATACATATCCAAATGACGAACGGTTTGATGCGTTGGCAACTAGACTCAAATGGTTTTAATTTGATAGGTTATACACCATATAACTCTCTCTCTCTCTCTCTCTATATATATATATATATATATATATATATATATATAGATATAGATATTCTCGTTCAAAGTTGGGTCTTGTGCGAACTCACTTGAAACTTTAGTCTATTATGAAATTTTCAACTTCTACATTCGATGCCGAAACCTATCGAATCAAGTCCGATTGACCTTAAATTTTGCACACAAGTCATAAATGACATAACATACCTATTCCAATTTACGGAATCGGATTCCGACCCCGATATCAAAAGTCAACCCCCCAGTCAAACTTTTTAAAAATTTGACTTTTGCCGTTTCAAGCCTAATTCTACTACGGACCTCCAAATACTTTTCCGGACACGTTCCTAAGTCCAAAATAACCACACATAGCTATTGGAGTCATCGGAATTCAATTCTGACGTCGTTTACACATAGGTGAATATCCGATCAACTTTTCCAACTCAAGTTTCAATTATGAGACTAAGTGTCTCATTTCACTCCGAAATCCTTCCGGACCAACTAACCCGATAAGTCATAAATCAACTGTAAGGCATAAATTGAGCAGTAAGTGCGGGAACGAGGTTGTGATACTCAAAACGACCGGTCGGGTCGTTACAAAAATTCCATTAGACAGTAGCAAAATAGACAGCCCAAAGGCAACACAAAACAGCCCACAAAACAGTCCACTACAAGTCAAATAACCCGAACTCCCGGCTTCCGATCACCGTACCGTGAGTTCTAACTATTAAGAAATGAATTTATCAACCTTTCTTGATATTTAAATGCTTAAATACAGAAAGTAGGCATATTCTTAACTATTAAATACATTTTAAAACTCAAACTACAAAGAAAAAGAGAGGCGATATAGCGATACTTACGTCGTAGGAATCGTTTTAATGTTATCACTACTTGATTTCGTGTCCGGGATGATAATCTTGTTTGAAGCACTTGTAGAGAGCTTAAGGGTAAGGTTAGGGGTGTTATTTGGGTGTGCTCTCTAGAAAAATGGAGAAAGAGACGAGCTACGGGACGTAAATATCCCATTTTTTTAAAAAGTCAAAAAGGTGCTACTTGGCACCCTATGATTGGACCTTCTTCAGACGCTTATATCTTTTTATCTGGATATCGTATGAATGAACGGTTAAGAGCGTTGGAAACTAAATTCCAAGACCTTCAATTTGGTATATAATGTGTCCCAAAATATTCCATATAGCACACGAAATATATTGCTCAAAAACCTTCATTACAAGGCAAATCCTTAGTCGGTTTTTCCGCAACTTAAATCTGATTTTTCCCAAACTTTATATTTTATATCCAAACATTATATATAGTCATATAATGACTTCAAACTCATTTAAATCATGATTAATAAGTCTCATATTCATCTTAACTTACTTAAGATTCCGGTAAACCTTTCTTATCTTTGTAGAAGGATTTCGTCCTTTATGAGCTCACATTAGATAATCCAATGATGATAGTGACGTCTGAAGTACGGGATGTAACAACATGTCCGCTTAGAAACATTTTCCCCCGAATTATAACTCTTAAAGGCTTGCGAAAATGGGACATAACATCGTTAAATCACCTTATATACTTTTAAAGAGGATCTCATTTTCAAGCTTACATCAATTGACTTACGATATACTTTCACGTACAAAAATATGGGGTGTAACATCATTTCCCCCTTTGGAACATTCTTCCTTGAATGTTGACTGATGTGCTTATCATTCTCATAACCTACGACTCTTATGAATACTTTAATATTATCCTTTGCCATCTAGGCAACTGTTCTATGAATAAATCCAAAGGCTAGGGCATTCCCCCCTTTAGGCCTCTTTCTCACGCCACGGCTCGTGGTCAGAATTCTTCCAATCTCGTAACTATTGCTACCTTCTATCATGCAGTCTGTATGACTTTGTCCTTGTAAGTGCGCCTATGCAACTCTTCTCTCATTTTCCTCCAGCTTTTAACCAATCTCTAGGCCTCACTTTGTGAACATATACAGGACTACGGCAAGTTGTCCCTCTGGGAATCTATAGGTATACTGAAGTTCTTCGCTTGGTACTTTTTTGAATGTACCACTCTTGCTATATTTTGTTTCCCAACCTTGGTTCTCTGTCCTTATTGCTTTACTACAACTAGGTAGGTCATGCTATACCATAACACTTACTTCGGTTTATTACTACCTAGGTCTGCTACCCAACTCCAGGTTACTCTCTCGCTGCTTATCCTATATGAATAAATATAAGTCCTTTAGTTCTTCCTCATTACTGTTCATCTTAAGAATGATGGCCTAATCTCATCTCATACTTTGTAACTTTTATCCATCAATTGTTGACTCACCTTAATGTTGATCCATAATCTACCACTGATAACTTAAAACTTCTTACATAATACATTGTCACTAAGGCTCACATCTCATTGGGGAACATTTGAAGTGATTTGCCTGATCCTCCTAGGTATGATACTATACTTCAATAACCGTATTTGATAGCATCCCAATGTGATTCATCATATGGGTTCTAATGTCGTGCAACTCATGAAATCCCTTTTCTCAAAATTGTTACTCAATCAAAGGCTTAAACGTCATCCTCTTATCTATCACCATTACACCCTTATTCTACTACTAGGGTAGCATTTCATCTCTTCTAATTGCTCCTAGTCTTAGACTCCTCCGAGTCAATTCAAGCTATACTGAGCTTTCTATAACTTACGGAAACCATCATATCTCTTATTTCGATAGTCTTAATCCCGAGGCCTTACCTATTCTTGTAACCTTCTCACTCATCTTTTCTTATCCTTACTCCCATCTACCTAAAACCTTGTCACTCTACCATACTTTAGCTTGCGACCTACACATATCTATTTATACTACTCGCGACCTTCCTTTAACTTGCTAGCACTATAAATTTCCTTTCGTGTCTTCTCAGTTGCCTTTAAACATAAGCAATTACTTTTTCTGGTCATTCTACTACTTGTTGCATTAATACATGGCTTATCTCATTGCCATAATTACAGGAATTTCCTGTAACTCATATGATCTCAAATATCAGCTTTTGATTTTTTTTTTTCTTCCCGTTCATTAGCCACGATAGGTGCCACTTTCTTATGGAGTACATGCAATGTTGTAGTGAGACTGTTGTTACAAGACTATTTCTTCTTTTTGTCACTATACTTAGGTGGAAGCCTTCTTCCTTATTTTTCCAGCTGGTCTTTCTTTGTAGTACTTAAGGAGACCTTCTGACTCTTGTAAAGTTACGAGCTTGTTATATTGTATACCCAAAGGAATTTTTGATGTTCTTACTCGCCTACAAATATCCTTAGTTATATACCTCCGTTCCTTTGTGCTCGTAAGGTTATTTCTGAACTCAAATTTTGATTGTCACCTTAGTGGCACTCTCTCTTATTTCCATAACACTTATACGATACCTTTAATTACTCCAACTCCTATCTGAATATTTCTCAAGGTTTATGACGTCATATCTGCGAGACTGAATTCACTATGTTAGGGTTCACTACGTCTATCTTGCATGATCTATTTATTTATACCTGACCTCTTGTCTAGCCTTAACTAGGCTCTTCCTGAATCAACTATAGACTACTCGTTGGTCCATTCTCATATCTATATTCTGCGTAACCCCTCTTGGGTTATATCCTTTATCTTAACTTACCTCTCGCATTGGCTCCTTATGTATTAAGTGTTTCTCGCACTTATTTATCAATAACATCGGGTGCAAAACCCTTACTGGTTCTCCCCAGCGTCATGCTTGCATAATGTTCTAGGGTCATATCATATTTGTAGGATCTGAATAAATGCAATCTCATTCCTTTCACCTCATCATCTTTAGCATCTTTTCACATTTTCACTAACATCTTACTCATCTTGCGGTAACCCTTCTGTACCAATGATAACTGGATTTTTTTTTATGCACGAGGGTGACACCTAGTGTAACTGGCACACTTAGTCCCTTAAGCTTAACTCTGCTCACAGTGCTTGCTTTAGGAAGCGTCTTCCTGAATGACCTTTAAAGGTTATTCTTCTGTTGTCATTCTATTATCGCCGGAACGCGATCTGTAAAATTCTCACGATGTCGACTATTATCAAATCCTTTGGTCCCTAATTCATGTTCAGTTTATCTTGTTCATCTGCCCATACTGATTTCTATTACTTTGGGGTCTAACGTTTCCTTCTGGTAATCACGTTGGAGTCACCAACTCATTTCTCGAAATGGGGATATGACTTTATGGATTATACTCTTTTATTGCCTCAAGGACTGTCACCTCTTGTCTTTTCCTCCACTTGACTATACACTCTATCATCCTGTCATATTTTGATTTACTGTTATTACTCATTAATCACATCTTACTCATAATGCTTCATGTACTCTCTTCTTATTCTCCTGCTAATATTTCTGTCTATCACTCTATTCTGAAAACTTCAACAAAACTTTCTTTCACTTATAGTTCCCCTTACATCATCTCACTGGCTCTTCGGGATGCCTAACATTCTCTTTATTTTTTTTTCTAGAGACGAGAGTCATACTAAGGTAAATATTCATCCCTTCTAGGATTCCACTGTCTATCTTCTAAAATTTCTGAACATTCTGATATTCATATCTGACTATACAATTCTAGAGTGCACCATCTGGATGTCTCGCAAGGAGAACTATTACCATATTTTGTACTATCCTTCAGAAATGTTAGCTAATGTTAACAATCCATCTGTAATTTTGGGTTACTCTAACCCCAACTGGATCATGATATCCCATCCTTCTCTTAAACTATATCTTTTAGCTCCCATTGGGCATAATTGAGATAGGTGTGATCAATTGTATATATCTCTATTACTGTTGAAAGTAACTCAAAATGCTTATATTTATCTGCCTGAATTGTAAATATTGATAATCTTCACTAACTGGATACCTCGTATCCTTCTTCACCTTGCTTCTTTTACGTGTTGAAACTTATATCTACCTTCTAATTCTCTTATTTCTTCTTACCATATCGATGGATAGATATTCTTGCCTTACGGCTCTTTATCAAAAACTTACACGTCTTAATACACACATGATTTGCTGAAGACCTTACATTTAAACATCATAATCATGATGCAAAATCGAGTTCCTCTAACTCAACTCTTCCACAACCACATTCAATCTCTTACCAACTGTCTTTCTGGATATATGTATCATTATATTACGAATAAAATAAAATTTAGGAGTTTGAATTCTTACAACTGGGCTCCACCACATGATCTAGAGTAAGAAGAAAGAGTGACAGTCCTAAATGCCCTGTAGCCTCCTGCTTCTTCCAATTGATTCACCAATAAAATATGCAAAATAATCATGGTATCATGAAATATAATGAAAACCGAGTAGGAAATACTTACCCCAATCCATTTGGTGAAAATCCTCTAAAACATCGCCCAAATCCGAGTTCCCTAGCTCCAAAAATGTTGAAAATAACTAAATAATGAAACTGGTCAATAAAAACCCATTTTTCATCACTAAAAGTCCATTTCCCGTCACTAAAGGATCGTACCAGAACCTGTTTGCACCAACAATTTAATATTTCACTAAAAAGGCTCTAACTCCATCATACAAACTCGAAATTCGACGATTCTTATTCCTATGAATCACAAATAATAATATGAACCTAGTCGTTCAATCGAAACTCAATTCAGAGCTCATTTGCTCAATGCGATACCAATTTCGGTTGTTAAACAATTAACTCATGTTTCGCGCTAAAAACTCAATCGCGACTTGATGAAATTAGACCAAACATTTTAGATCATTCCTATAATTCATTATCAAACTCTTGTAAGTCTCAAAATCGAATTTTGATCTCTAGAACTAAAAATGGACCTTTGGATCATTACATGCTTATGCTCAAAACACCAAACTCTTCCAAAACCTCTTCCGAGATAACCTGTAGTATATAAACCATAACCTTTTGTACCCAAATCCAACTTCTAAACGGTTTAAATTTATGAAAACTAAATACAAAGTTCTACAAATTTTATTTTTGGATCATTACCAAATACCTTATAGATTACGAGATATAAGCTTTCAAAGTCAGCCATGTGCAGCAGAATTTTCTGCGAAGCACACTGCCAGGCAAAATAACTGCAGTACAAGGCTTCAATTAATCGGCCATAACATTCTGTACAAATGTCTAAATGATGAATAGTTTACATTTCTGGAAATTAGTCTCAAAGAGCTACAACTTTTATTTTTGGATCATCTCCAATTTCCTTACAAATTGTGAGGTATAAGCTTCCAAAGTCAGCCCTGCGCCGCAGAAATATTTGCGATGCACACTACTGTAGCAAAAAAAAACCAGCACTTAAAAATGCCTAGAAATGGTCTGAAACTACTCCGAAACTCACCCGAGCCCTTTGGGACCCTGTCCGAACATACCAGCAAGTCTCAAAACATATTATGGACTTAGTCGAGACCTCAAACCACATCAAACAACACCGAAACAATAAATCGTACCTCAAATCGAACTTATGAGTTTATGAAATTTTTCAAATTTTATATCTTGTGCCGAAACGTATCAAATTAATCTGTAATGATTTTAAATTTTGCATACAAGTCATAAATGACATAATGGAGCTGTTCCAATTTTCAGAATTGAATTCCGAGCCTGATATCAA
Organism: Nicotiana tomentosiformis; assembly: GCF_000390325.3. Classification (NCBI taxonomy): domain Eukaryota; kingdom Viridiplantae; phylum Streptophyta; class Magnoliopsida; order Solanales; family Solanaceae; genus Nicotiana; species Nicotiana tomentosiformis. The sequence goes on along the minus strand of NC_090813.1, from coordinate 41,008,903 downwards.
TAAAGTCAACTCCCGGTCAAACTTTCTAAAAATCTTCCATTTTTTAACTTTCGCCATTTCAAGCCAAAATCAATTACGGACTTCCAAATAAATATCCAAACACACTCCTAAGTCCAAAATTAACATATAAAGCTATTGACATCATCACAATTTCATTGATATTGCTCAAAAGTCAAACTCCGGTCAAACTTTAGAAATTCAAGCTTATAAAATCAAACCTTTTTTTTTCAAAATCTAACGGAAAACGTGCCTACGCACCTCGTAATAACTTTAAATTTAGTACATAAATCATAAATATTATTACGAAGCTGATCGAACTCTCAGAATAAAAATCGGGACCTCGTATCAACAAAAATCTAATTATGGCCAAATTTAAGAATTCTTTAAACCTTAAAATTTTTAGTTTCCGTCAAATGGCGATAATTCAAGCTAGGGACTTCCAAATTTAATTCCGGGCATACGCCTAAGTCCCAAATCATGATATGGACCCACCAGAACCATCAAAATACTGATCCGAATCCGTTTTCTTAAAACATTGACCGAAGTCAACTTAAATGAGTTTTATAGGAAAATTTTCATATTTTCTTTGATTTTTCATATAAAATTTTCCGGAAAAAGATATGGATTGTGCACGGAAATCAAGGAAAGTTGAATGGAGCTATTTGATGTCTCGAAATTCATAAATGAAGGTTAAAATTAAAAATGACATATCAGGTCATCATAACGACATACTCCTTCTGATGCAATCCAAGCTCTTGAAGGAACTGTTTCAATCATATCATCTCTTTGCCAGCTTTAGTAGCGACAATATACTCCGCTTTAGTTGTAGAGAGTACGACACACTTCTGAAACCTTGACTGTCATGATATAGCTCCCCCTAAAAATGTAAATAAATATCCAGTAGTGGATTTTCTGTTATCAATGCCATCTGCCATATCAACATCTGTATAGCCCTTCAAGATTGGATCATATCCTCCAAAGCACAAACAATCTCATGTGGTACCTCTCAGGTACCTGAGTATCCACTTGACTACTTCCTAGTGTTGTTTTCTAGTATTTTCAAGAAATCTGCTGACAACACCAACTGCATGAGCAATATCAGGTCTGGTGCATACCATTGCATACATCAAGCTTCCGACTGTTGAAGAATAAGAAAATATAGCCATGTTCCCTTTCACCTCCACTATTGTAGGGCACGTCTTCTTGCTCGACTTTAGATGAATAGCAAGAGGTGTGGTGACTGGCTTAGCTTTCTTGATGTTGAAGCATTCCAGTACACGTTCAATCTACTTCTCCTGAGACAGCCATAACTTTTTGCTTGTTCGGTCTCGAACTATCTTCATACCCAGAATTTGTTGTGATGGGCCCAAGTCTTTCATATCAAATGACTTGGACAAATCTCTCTTCAACTTTGCAATCGGCTCCTTGTCTTGTCCTACAATCAGCATGTCATCCACATACAACAATAATATAATAAAGTTGTTATCAGAAAATATTTTGAAGTATACACATAGATCAGAATAGGTATTTATATATGTTTGACTTTTCATGAATGAGTCAAACTTCATGTACCACTGCCTTAGTGCCTGCTTCAATCCATAAAGACTCTTAATCAATTTGCACACCATGTGTTTCTTTCCAGCTACTTCAAATCCTTATGGCTGCTCCATATAAATCTCTGCGAAGAAATGCAATTTTCACGTCCAACTGCTCCACTTCAAGATCTAGGCTAGCTGCTAAGCTCAAGATTGTTCGAATAGAAGTCATTTTGACAACATGTGAGAAAATTTTGTCAAAATCAATACATTTCTTCTGCTCGAAGCCTTTTACCACCAATCGAGCTTTGTATCTGACTAGCTTGCCATTTCCACCTTTCTTGTGTTTAAAGACCCATTTGTATTTGAGTGGTCTTTTACCCTTATGAAGTTCAACCAGCTTGTACGTACCATTTTTCTATAGAGATCCCATCTCCTCTTGCATGGCTTTCATCCACTGGTTCTTTTTTGGATGAGACAGCACCTCCTTAGATTTTCTGGCTCCCCTTCATCACTGATGGGGTACTCCACTTGCTCGACATCATCATCAAGTTGCTCCCCCTTCTCGGCAACCTCGTCGGTCCTACTTTCTGCACTTGTGGGATTGTTAGAAGTAGAAGGAATAGTAACAAGGTTAGGAATTATACCATTCTTGGCCTTCTATGGCATATCTCAGCCGTTCCAACTTTACTTTCTCGGAAGACTACATCTTTGCTTCTGATGACCTTTTTCTTTACAGGATCCCACAATCTGTATCCGAACTCTTCATCTCCATATCCGATGAATATACAGGGAATGAATTTATCATTCAGCTTTGTTCTCTGCTCCTTTGGTACATGTGCAAAAACTCTGCAACCGAACACCTTCAGATGCGAGTAGGACACCTCCTTGTTGGTCCAAACTCTCTCTGGGATGTCAAAGGCCAATGAAACTGATGGACTCCTATTGATCAGGTAACAAGCTGTCTGAACTGCTTCACCCCAGAATGACTTAGGCAGTTTAGCCATTCTGAGCATGCTTCTCACCTTCTCCACAATGGTGCAGTTCATCCTTTCGGCTATGCCATTGTGTTGTGGGGTTCCAAGAACTGTTTTTTCATGTCTGATCTCATGGCTCGAATAGTACTCTTCAAATTCTCTTGAAGTGTACTCACCTCCATTGTCACTTCGGAGACGCTTAAGATTTTGGTCTGTCTCCCTTTCCACCAGAGCATGAAACTTCTAGAAAACTTGAAACACCTGATCTTTAGTTTTTAAAATATAAACCCATAATTTTCGTGAAGCATCATCAATAAAACTAACAAAATATTTGTTACCGCCCATCGATTCAATTTCCATTGGACCAAAAATATCAGAATATACTAAATCAACCATATTTAATTTTCTTTCAGACGATGTCTGAAATGAGACTCTATGCTGCTTACCAAATAAACAGAAGTCACAAGGTTTTACCATTGTACCTTTGGCATAAGAAATAAGTGATTTCCTGGCAAGAATCTAAAATCCCTTATCGCTCATATGACCCATTTTTTTGTGCCGCAAATATGCAGAAATCTCATCTTGTGCCACGTTTAATTTATCTTGGCATATTTCTGCATTTGTCCTGTATAATATCCCACGAGCAACTCCTTTTGCAATCGCCAATGACCCCTTATTGAGCCTCCACTTTTGATTTGCAAAATAGTTCTCGTATGTATCTCGGTCTAAAGCAATTCCCGAGATCAAGTTCATCCGCAAATCAGGTACATATCGTACGTCCTTTAGAACCAATGTGCATCTGATATTTGTCTTGATATAAATGTCACTGATCCCCGCTATCTTTGAGTAACTTGTGTTACCCCTTCTCACAGTGCTGAAATCACCTGCTACATATCTACAAAAAAGATCTCATACCGGTGTGGCATGGTAAGATGCTGCTGTATGAATCACCCATTCCGACTCTGGACCTGACAAGTACATGCATTCCTCATCCTCATTTATAAAGAGGACAACATTATCGTTGTTTTGCACCATGGCGGTTGTGTTGTCATTATTCTTCTGGCCACTGCTTTCACCTTTGGCCTTCCTTGGATTTGGAAAATCTCTTTTGAAGTGACATGGTTGATCACAATTGTAGCAATTTCTGGCTCTTAATTTAGATCGATTCTTAGTCTTCCCATGAGCTCCGGTTCTTAGCGTCGATGTATATAACTTATATTGTTACATGTAAGACTGCGAAAAAAAGGATCTAACTTGTATATACTAGCCGTATAGACAACTTTTAGACATCATTATATTTTAATTTTTTAGCAGGTAGCCTACCTTATTTTACAGATTACTAATCTCGTTTTTTATGAATAATTACTTGTAATATTGTTAAATGACCTGATAGTACAAAAGTTATTTGGTTATAAAATCTTATATGTACGGTTACTTCGTTAACTTCCAAGTTCCAAGAGGGAGAAGAAGGCAAGACCAAGTCGAGTCTTATATGATCATGTAAAATACAAACACATGACAAAAGATTGAAAAATATATACAATCTATAATTTGACATCGAGGAGTCCATCGTCACTTTGTGTATGCCTTACGAATTACGATTGAATTATTTTTACAAATATTAACTCATTGTTTTCCTAGTTAGGCACTGCAATCTATTATCATAAAATTCACGTGTAAGATATTAAAAGAGTTTAATTTTTACACCCTCCGGTTATATTTACATGTTGTAGCAAGTATTAATTTATGTTATTTTAAAGATTTAAAATCTCACTTTTAATGGAAGGTTACTTGTAATAATAGTGTGAAAATTATGTATACTCTTACTCTCGATCGGTGTATATAAACGATGAAAAAGAAGTTAGTATTGTTAGGTATTTGTCCTGATTTTCTTACCATATTTGGTTTTCCTATCTCATGAATGAAAGAGCAACATATTTATCATAATTGAATTTTTCTTCTTTTAGAAGAAAATTATAAATCTCTCATATTTGACTAGTACTCATTTTTCTTGGAGAAAAATATTTTGGACTGCTATAAATTGAGGATCATTTCTTCTCATTCAACAATATCCACAATCAGGGGCAGATGCAATATATAATTTTGGGGTTTAACTGAACCCAGTATTTTCTATGCAGAGCATAAATTTATATGTAAAACTCACTAAAATTACAATAAATAGTAGATATGAACCCATAACTTTAAAATATAATGAGTTCAATGTTAAAAACTTTAAATGTTGAACATATAAAATTAAAATTCTACATGCGCCTCTGTGCACAATGTAGCGATAAGGGGTTTGAGAGTCTTGTTTAGGGAAAATTTTTTGGGACAAATACTATAAGAAAACTATCCTTTAGAGACGAAAAAAATGGTCCCTAAAAGTCCAATTCTAGTCTCAAAAGGTCAATAGTGACCGTAAAATCTGGTCGCCCCCGGTTGCTAAGGTTCTGCCGCTAAAAGGTAATAAGGACGAGTGTAGTGACTGGTCGCTAAAACGCATTTAGGGACCAGATTTCCGGCCCTTAGACAAAGACCCATCTGGCGCCTATATATACCTCGCGAGCAAAAAATATGGTCGTTAAAGATCTTTAAGGACCAAAAGTCTAATTGCTAATTCTCTCATATCCAATTTATTACTAGAATATTATACAATTTGCAACAAAAATAATTACCATAATATAGACAAAATTATTAGTAACATCAAACTTTCATATATACACATCAAGGTTAAATCATCGAGACCTTGATGTAGATTTCATTACCATGTCATATACACGGAGGGGGGCATATACCTTACCTCCAACATATTTCTGAATGTAGACTTTACATAGTACGACCATCTAAATATCCTCGCTATACTAGTCTATCTAATACATTCCAAAGTGAGTAATTCAACTAATATATATAAGTTGAAAAAATCACTTTGAAGGCAAAAATTAGATCAACCAACAATCGTAAAGGAATAGCTTTGTTGTAGAAATAAGGAAACAGACTTGGATAAATTTCGTATTAGCTTTTGTCTGCAGGAACAATGTCTGGTGTAAGGGGCCGGTGTTGCTTTTGTGGTTTGATTCCCCTCAACTATGTCTTTTTTTCTACCATGAAACTGTAACAATCCGACCGGCCATTTAACTTTCTAGAACCCCGTTCTCCTAAATAAGACTTCCCGTATTTGCTTTTACTGATTTATGTCTTGCGGAGATGGTTGGTTCGGAATTTGGAAGAGTTTGGGTTGAAATCGGCATACTTGGTTCCTTAAGATTGGCTTAAAATGCCAAGTTTGACTCCGATCAACATTTTGAGTCAACGACCTCGAAATCAGGATTTGACGGTTCCAATAGGTTCGTATGATGATTTCGGACTTGGTCGTATGTTCGGATTGGGTTTTGGATGACCTGGGAGCGTTTTGGCGCCTAATAGTGAAATTTGGTTCTTGAAAAACTTTAAAATTTTTTAAATTTGGTTTAGAGCGGGTTTTGGTGATATCGAGGTCCAAACGGAATTTTGAGATCGGGAATAGTTTCGTAATGTCATTTAAGACTTGCACGCAAAATTTGGTATCATTCAGAATTGATTTGATAGGAATTGGACGAGCATAAGTCTTTTTAGAAGTTTTTGAATTCATAAGTCAATTCATGCGTTTTGGCGTCCGATCCTTGATTTTGATGTTATTTTCAGGTTTTGATCGCTCGAGCGAGTTTGTATGACGTTATTAGACTTGTGTGGATAGTTGGTGTGGAGTCCCGAGGGCTCGGGTGAGTTTCGGACGTTCTGAAGGAATGAAAACATATTAGTTTTTTGGTGTTTCTTGGCAGCAGTTGCAGGTCTGGCAATTGCGAAGAACCCCGACCTAGGCAGTGTTTGTATTTGTGACACATTTGCCGCATTTGCGATCCCAGCAGAGTTTGTATTTGTGACTCTTTGGTCGCATTTGTGACCCCAGCAGCTGAAGGCCAAGCTTCGCATTTGCGAGAGTTGTGTCGCATTTGCGACCTTCGCATTTGCGAACCTGGTGTCGCAAATGCGACATTAGAGGCCTGTGCCCAGCTCATTTAATGTGCGACTTAGGCCATTTATCTCAGTTTTCTTTCATCTCTTGGGCTATTCTTGGAGCTTTTGGAAGAGGGTTTTCACCTAGCACTTTGAGCTAAGTAAGTCCTACACAACATGAGTTAAATACATAGATTATGGTTAGATTATAACATGTAAATTAGTGAAAATCATGGGTTTAGAGGAAAACCTAGGTTTTTGATAAAAATAGAGTTTTACCACGAAAATGGTTATGGAACTTAATAAAAATCATGTATTTATGTTCCTAAGATTATGGGTAACAACTTTCTTCGAAATTTTTCGAAATCCGGGCACGTGGGCCCGGGCGTGAATTTTAGGAATCTTGCATTTAGAGTTGGAAAATTACTTAAATAGTAAGGATATGAACTTTCAAGCCTATATTGATTAGTTTCTCCACTATTTGGATAGTTTTGGATTGTTCGGCATCAAATTGAGGGTTTGGGCATAAGCTTGGACCGGAAAGTCGGCCTTAAAGCGAGGTAAGTCTCTTTTCTAACCTTGTAATAGGGAAATTTTCCCATAGGTGAACTTAATTAATATATAATTATTTGTGGGGGCTACGTACACGCGAAGTGACGAGAGTCTGTACGTAGCCACTATTCTTGTTATGTCCGGGTAGTTCTAGGCTTACACCATGCTTTGTGGGTACCGTTATTTGAACATAATTGCTTATTTGAATTGAATGGAACTAAGTTGAGGATTTCAAGATTTCAAAGGTTTCAAGTAAATTAATATTTTGAAAAGAATTGAGAAAAATTACGTTATATTTATATTTAACCGCGTCGCAAGTATATTCCATGAGCGGGGTGACTATTTCCACTACTCTTATGGGAGCAGGCCATTCATTTAGGCAAGTTAATAGATGCATCTATGGTTCACGTAGTTCGACCCGCGACAGTGCACAATTTATATTTATGTTGGATCGGGCCGAACGTCCTTGGTGAAATTTTGTGTGTGCTAATAGAAGTGGAAGCCCTTTCTTTTTATAATTGGTATAAATTTACTGTTTTAGAGATCATTTGTTTAAAATGAAGGAAATATTTTGGTTTCTTAGATATGATGGAAGAACTGTACAGTTATTTCTTGTTCTGAGTTTATTGTTAGTTCTGTGGATCATGCTTATTTAGAATCACATATTATTATATTGTTGGACCTAGTGACTATCTAATTCGACCCCTCGTCACTACTTCTTCGAGGTTAGACTAGATACTTACTGGGTACATATTATTTTATGTACTCACGCTACACTTCTGCACTTAACTGTGCAGAATCTGAGGCAGGTGCATCTGGATACCCACCCGGCATGCATCCTTGATCCGGGTTTGAGATTCCACGGTGAGCTGCCCTTCCGAGTTGTCCAACGGCATGCCGAAGTCCCTCTTTTATTTTGTTTCTGTCTATTTACTTTCAGGCAGTAGGATAGATATCTTTTATATATTCTACTAGATTGCCCACATACTTGTGACACCAGATCTTGGCACACACCCTAGTGGATTTATGATTTTGGGTATTACTTACATGATTACGGTTTTCCCTCGTTGTTCCGTTTAATCTTGTCACATTGGTAAATTTTTAAATATTGTCAACTAACGTAGAATTTTATTTACTTAGTAAACTACTCGAACGGGAAATCACTAGTTTAATCAGTGTTGGCTTGCCTAACAATGGTGTTGGGCGCCATCACGGCCTAACACGAAATTGAGTCGTGACAACATGGTATCCGAGTACTAGGTTCACTTAGGTCTCACAAGTTATGGGCATGCCTAGTAGGGTCTTGTGGATCGGTGCGGAGACGTCCGTACTTATCTTCGAGAGGTTATAGGGTGTTAGAAAACTACTTTTTATTCATCTCCTATCGTGCAGTTGATGGTATACTAAGTTTCCTTCTTCTATTCTCTCATAGATGGTGCGGACGCGTACGACGGACGTTCCAGACCCGGGAGGAGCTGCTCCCCCCATTACTAGAGGCCGAGGCAGAGGCCTGGGAAGGGCACCGGCCCGAGGGAGGGGACGAGGGCTTCCCAGAGATGCCCCAGTAGCACCACCAGATCCATTGGAGGATCTCATCACGGAGGAGCAGGGCGAGGTGCCTGTTCCAGAGCTAGCCCCGGTAGATTTCATGACAGCACCAAGCTTTCAGGAGGTCTGGTTCATGGATTCCATGACCCATGCTGGTTTATTTCCAGCAGACCCAGTCACATCTCAGGCACGAGGGGGAGCACAGACCCCTACTGCTCAGGCTCCTGAGCACGCAACTGCAGTATATCAGACTCCGGGTGCACTACCCGTGGGCGAGGCCCAGCCAGTTGCCGCAGCAGCACCTGAGCCTAGACCAGCTGCGGACGGCGATCCGCAGAAGCTACTGGACAGATGGACTAGACTACACCCTCCTATCTTCGGGGGTGAACGACATGAGGACCCCCAGGACTTCATTGATCGGTGCAGGGACAGACTGCATAACATGAGGATATTTGAGTCCCATGGAGTAGATTTCACCTCTTTCCAGCTGGAGGGCAGGGCCCGTAGATGGTGGCAGTCTTACCTTCTTGGTAGACCAGCGGGTTCTCCTTCCATGACTTGGGATCAGTTTACATAGTTTCTATTGGACAGGTATATTCCACCCTCTCAGAGGGAAGAGTTACGGTGTCAGTTTGAGTAGCTCGAGCAGGGTCAGATGTCTGTGAATGATTTTGTGGCGAGATTTTCTGAGTTGTCTCGCCATGCACTTATGATACTTCTTACAAACGCAGAGAGAGTGCAAAGATTTGTTGCGGGGTTACACCCCAGTATTTGGGCTAGCATGGCCAGGGAAGTTGAGATGGGTACTGATTATCAGCTAGTGGTAGAGATTGCTCAGAGGATTGAGGGCTACATCTAGAGGGGTAGAGAGAAGATGCAGCAGGACAAGAGGACCCGATTCTCGGGAGAGTTTAGAGGTGCCCCGACTAGGGGTAGAGGTCAGTTTGGGAGGGGTCAGCCTAGCAGGCCCACATATCCAGCACCACCACCACCTCCTCGGGGTGCTCCAGCACGACCCTATTTCAGTGCTATGCCGGAGAGTTCTTATCACCCACTAGTTCATTAGGGTTCCTCCAGTGCCTACTTCAGTGTCATGCCAGAGAGTTCATACCGCCCACCAGCCATCCAGGGTTCTTTTAGTGGGTATTCAGTCCATTAGGGTCAGACTTCGGGATAGCAGTCTATGGCACCGCGGGGTTGTTACGAGTGTGGGGATCTGGCTCACATGAAGAGATTTTATCCCAGACTTCGGGGCAAGGCCGTACAGCAGGGTCATCAGCCTATGATTATAGCACCAGCCGTCTGACCGCCCAGAGGCGGAGGATAGGTAGGTAGGGGTTGTCCTAGAGGTGGAGGCCAGGCAAGGGGGAGGTCAGCCAACTATTGTTCAGCCAGGCGGAGGCCAGCCAGCCGGTGCTCCAGCTAGATTCTATGCTTTTTCGGCTAGACTAGATGCAGTGGCCTCAGATTCCATGATCACAGGTATTATTTCTGTATATGGTAGGGATGCTTCAGTATTATTTGATCTAGGGTCTACCTATTCATATGTGTCATCTCTGTTTTCTCATTTCCTGGATATTCCTCGTGAGTCTTTGGGTACTCCTGTTTTTGTGTCTACTCCTGTGGGCGATTCTGTGGTTGTGGATCGGATCTACCGGTCCAGTGTGGTTACATTTTGTGGTTACGAGACTAGAGCGAACCTTCTGTTACTTGATTTGATCGACTTTGAGGTCATCCTAGGCATGGACTGGTTATCCCCATATCACGCCATCCTTGATTGTCATGCCAAGACTGTTACTTTAGCGATGCCAGAGTTGCCAAGATTGGAATGGAAGGGTTCCTCCGTTAGTACATCTAGTCGGGTTATCTCTTTTCTGAAGGCTCGACATCTGGTCAAGACGGGTTGTTTGGCGTATCTAGCATATGTTCGGGATACCATCGCAGAGTCTCTGACGATTGATTCAGTGCCAGTAGTCCGGGAATTTGCCGATGTGTTTCCTACTGACCTTCCAGGCATGCTGCCAGATCGTGATATTGATTTATGTATTGATTTGGCTCCAGGTACCCAACCTATATCTATCCTACCACACCGTATGGCTCCGAAAGAGCAGAAGGAGCAGCTTGAGAAGTTATTTGTAAAGGGGTTTGTCAGACCGAGTGTATTACCTTGGGGGCACCAGTGTTATTTGTGAAGAAGAAAGATGGAACTATGCGGATGTGTATTGATTGCCGCCAGTTGAACAAAGTTACCATCAAGAACAAGTACCCATTGTCGCGTATTGATGATTTGTTTGACTAGTTGCAGGGTGCCAGGGTGTTTTCTAAGATCGACTTGAGATCGGGGTACCATCAGTTGAAGATCCGGGACTCAGATGTTCCGAAGACTGCCTTCCGTACTAGATATGGCCATTATGAGTTTCTAGTGATGTCCTTTGGCTTGACTAATGCCGTAGTGACATTTATGGATTTGATGAATCGAGTGTTCAGGCCTTATATTGATTCCTTCATTATTGTCTTCATTGATGACATCTTGATTTACTCACATAGCCTGGGGGAGCACGAGCAACATTTGAGAGTGGTGCTTCAGGCATTGCGAGAACAGAAGCTATATGCTAAGTTCTCCAAGTGTGAGTTTTGGCTAGAGTCTGTGGCATTCTTGGGGCATGTTGTATCAGGAGAGGATATTAAGGTAGATCCCAAGAAGATTGAGGCAGTTCAGAGTTAGCCTCGTCCCACTTCGGTGACTGAGATCGGGAGTTTCCTGGGATTAGCAGGTTATTATCGCTAGTTTGTGCAGTGTTTCTCATCCATTACAGCACCTCTGACTAGATTGACCCAAAAAGGTTCTCTGTCCCGTTGGTCCAATGATTGTGAGGTAGCTTCTAGAAGATCAAGATAACTTTGACTACAGCACCGGTTCTAGTATTGCCTTCCAGCTCGGGGATGTATACGGTATATTGAGACGCTTCACGCGTTGGCTTGGGTTGTGTATTGATTTAGGAGGGGTGAGTTATTGCATATGATTCGCGTCAGCTAAAGATTCATGAGAAGAATTACCTTGTGCACGACCTAGAGTTAGCCGCGATTGTTCATGCTCTTAAGATATGGATGCATTATCTGTATAGGGTGTCATGTGAGGTTTATACTGATCATCGCAGCTTACAACATTTGTTCAAGCAAAGGGATCTCAATTTGAGACAGCGTAGATGGCTCGAGTTTCTGAAGGATTATGACATCACCATTCTTTATCATCCGGGCAAGGCAAATATAGTTGCGAATGCCTTAATCAAGAAGGTAGAGAGTATGGGTAGCTTGGCATTCATTTCAGTAGAGGAGGGGCCACTAGCTTTGGAAATTCAGTTCTTGGCTAACAGACTTGTGAGATTGGACATTTCAGAGCCCAGCCGAGTTCTTACATGTGTTGTTGCCCATTCTTCATTACTGGGGCAGATCAAGGCTCAGCAGTTCGATGATCTACATTTGGCAGTTCTCAGATAGACGGTACTACAGGGCGGTGCCAAGGAGGTTTTTATTGGCGAGGATGGTGTTCTGCGACTCCAGGGTCGCATATGTGTTCCTAATGTCGATGGCTTGATGGAGAGGATTCTAGAGGAGGCACATAGTTCTCGGTATTCTATTCATCCAGGTGCTACAAAGATGTATCGTGACCTGAGACAGCATTATTGGTGGTGGCGGATGAAGAAAGACATAGTTGAGTATGAGGCTAGGTGCTTAAATTGCCAGCAGGTTAAGTACGAGCACTAGAGGCCAGGTGGCCTACTTCAGCAAATTACTATACCTTAGTGGAAATGGGAGCGTATTACCATGGACTTCGTAGTTGGGTTACCGCGGACCTTGCGGAAGTTTGATGCAGTTTGGGTCATTGTCAACAGGTTGACCAAGTCGGCACACTTCATTCCTATTGCGACTACCTATACTTCAGAGAAGTTGGCCCAAATTTATATTCGGGAGATAGTTCGGTTGCACGGTGTTCCTGTTTCCATCATATCAGATAGAGGCCCTCAGTTCACTTCGCATTTCTGGAGAGCCGTACAGAATGAGTTGGGGACCCGTGTAGAGCTCAGCACAATATTTCATCCACATACCGACGGGCAGTCAGAGCGGACAGTTGAGATATTGGAGGACATGCTGAGAGCATGTGTGATTGATTTTGGAGGACAGTGGGATCAGTTCTTGCCTTTGGCCGAGTTTGGTTACAACAACAGTTATCAGTCCAGTATCGAGATAGCTCCATTTGAGGCTTTATATGTTCAGCGATATCGTTCCCCCCATAGGGTGGTTTGAGCCCGGCGAGGCTAAGCTATATGGTACTGATTTGGTATAGGATGCCTTGGAAAAGGTAAAGTTGATCCAGGAGTAACTTCGCACAGCACTGTCCACACAGAAGAGCTACGCTGATCAGAAGGTGCATGATGTATCATTTATGGTCGGTGAGAAGGTTCTCTTAAAAGTCTCTCTGATGAAGGGTATTATGAGATTCGGAAAGAAGGGCAAGTTGAGCCCAAGGTTTATAGGCACATTTGAGGTGTTGAGGCGAGTTGGGGAGGTTGCTTATGAGCTTGCTTTACCTCCCAGCCTATCAGGGGTTCATCCATTTTTTCACGTGTCTATGCTTCGGAGATACCACGCCGACTTGTCACATGTGCTAGACTTCAGCACTATTCAATTAGATGAGAGCTTGGGTTATGAGGAGGAGCCAACTGCTATTGTTGCTAGACAAGATCGCCAGTTGAGATCCAAGAGGATTTTCGCGGTAAAGGTTCAGTGGAGGGGACAACCAGTCGAGAAGGCGACCTGGGAGTCCGAGGAGGACATGCGGAGCAGATATCCACACTTATTCAGCACTTCAGGTATGCATCTAAACCCGTTCGAGGACGAACATTTATTTAAGAGGTGGAGAATGTAACGACCCGACCGGTCATTTTGCTTTCTAGAATTTCGTTCCCCTAAATAAGACTTTTCATACTTGCTTTTACTGATTTATGACTTGCGGGGATGGTTGGTTTGGGATTTGGAAGAGTTTGGGTTGAAATCGGAACACTTGGTTCATTAAGGTTGGCTTAAAAGGCCAAGTTTGACTCCAGTCAATATTTTGAGTAAACGACCTCGGAATTGGGATTTGTCGATTCCAATAGGTTCGTATGATGATTTCGGACTTGGGCGTATGTTCGGATTGGTTTTTGGATGACCCAGGAGCGTTTTGGTGCATAATAGTGAAAGTTGGTTCTTGAAGAATTTTGAAATTCTTTAAATTTGGTTTAGAGCGGGTTTTGGTGATATCGAGGTCCAAACGGAATTTCGAGATCGGGAATAGTTCTGTAATGTCATTTAAGACTTGTACGCAAAATTTGGTGTCATTCCGAGTTGATTTGATAGGAATCGGACGAGCAGAAGTCGTTTTAGAAATTTTTGAATTCATAAGTCAATTCATGCGTTTTGGCGTCTGATCCTTGGTTTTGATGTTATTTCCGGGTTTTGATCGATCGAGCGAGTTTGTATGAGGTTATTAGACTTGTGTGGATAGTTGGTGTGGATCCCCGAGGGCTCGAGTGAGTTTCGGACGTTCGGAAGGAATGAAAACACATCAGTTTTCTGGTGTTTCTTGGCAGCAGTTGCAGGTCTCGAAAATGCGAGAAATTGTTCGCAAATGCGAACCTCGCATTTGCGAGAAGGGCTTCGGAATTGCGAAGAAGCCCGACCTAGGTAGTGTTCACATTTGCGACACATTTTCCGCATTTGCGATCCGAGCAGAGTTCGCATTTGCGACTCTTTGGTCGCATTTGCGACCCCAGCAGCTGAAGGCCAAGCTTCGCATTTGCGAGAGTTGTGTCGCATTTGCGAACCTGGTATCGCAAATGCGACATCAGAGGCCTGTGCCCAGCTCATTTAATGCGCGACTTAGGCCATTTATCTCACTTTTCTTTCATCTCTTGGGCGATTATTGGAGCTTTTGGAAGAGGTTTTCACCTAACACTTTGAGGTACGTAATTCATACACAACATGAGCTAATTACATAGATTATGGGTTAATTCATAAGTAATTCATACACAACATGAGTTAATTACATAGATTATGGGTTAATTCATAAGTAATTCATACACAACATGAGTTAATTACTACGTCTTCGAGGTTAGATTAGATACTTACTGGGTACATGTTGTTTTATGTACTCATGCTACACTTCTGCACTTAACTATACAGGATCTGAGGAAGGTGCATCTGGATACCCATCCGGCGCGCATCCTTGATCCGGGTTTGAGATCCCACGGTGAGCTGCCCTTCCGAGCCGTCCAACAGCATGCCAGAATCCCTTTTTTATTTTGTTTCTGTCTATTTCCTTTCAGGAAGTAGCAGAGATATCTTTTGTATATTCTACTAGATTGCCCACATACTTGTGACACCAGATCTTGGCACACACACTAGTGGATTTATGATTTTGGATATTACTTACATGATTACGGTTTGCCCTCATTGTTCCGTTTAATCTTGTCACATTGGTAAATTTTTAAATATTGTCAACTAACGTAGAATTTTATTCACTTAGTAATCTACTCGAACGAAAAATCACTAGTTTAATCAGTGTTGGCTTGCCTAACAATGGTGTTGGGCGCCATCACGGCCTAACACGAAACTAGGTCGTGACAGAAACTGTCATGATAAAACATCTTCATATTCAACAAATCGTCATTTCTGCATGCATCCACTATGCCCTGACAACTTCATGTGGTATTAGTCTCAACTCTTGTTAAAACTGAGTACGTCAAGCAGCTGAACTCAGTGGAGATTGCATCTCTACAGCAAAGTCTAAAATAGTGCATAACTGCAACAAATTAAAGCTAAAAACCATCAAGCTGCTAGTCTTCAACTGCATTAATTTTCAAACTCTACCCTAATATTTCAGCTTAGTACCTCTTGGTGCCGTGGTTAAACGCTGTACAGCCTCTAAGGGAGCAAAATTTCTGCTAGTGTAGCATCTTTATATGGACTCTGTTAGTCGAGGAAAATTTTTGTTGAAGGTATTTTTCATATCTTCATTAAGGTGGAAAATTTATGCACTTTGTGTTCAACATCTTGCTGTTTGAATATACTTGGACCTTCACCTTGTACCTGCAGATATTAACACCACATTAGCCTATACAATTAGGAAATAAACTCCAATAAAATATGCTACTGTGCACAAAAGCAATTCCAATAACTGTCCATTTGGATAGAATACTCCACTGTACTCAAATGAAATAAGGTAGTAGGGAGTTCTAGTAGTTCAACTAATATTTTGGTCACGATATTCACCTAGAGCATCTTAAGGACATCATAATTAGCTGCATATTTTACTATCTTTTAAAGCAGCATGTTCATAATATTCAATGAAGTAATTTCCTTGCATATAAAATAATATAAATAAAATCAAGACAATCTAAACAATGACATAGCAGCTCAAACAGAAAAAAGTATTTCTTTTCTAACACTGCTCAAATACTTCACTTTCCAACTACTCATTTATGATAACCGAGGGATATAGCTTGTTCACAAATGTGAATATCACTCAAGTCATGACAAATAATAGTATTCTCCAGTTTAATGATATTACTTTGGAAGAAAAAGGTACAGTTGCTCAGCCTAAATTAACTACATACTCGTATGTTTGCTCCTATTATTCTCCAAGAAGTCAAAAGAGTCAAACAAGATGAAGGATAACAATAGCTAATTCTGAAATGTAGCAACTAACATCGAATAAGTTATATTAACAACCTTTCATTAGCAACTAAGAAAAATAACTAGAGATACACCAAACAAAGAATAGTGAAACTAAGAATTTATACATAACTTTTCACCAATGAGATTGGCTTCACAAAAATATTTTACATCTCAATGGATAGAAACTTGTAAAAATGCTGGGATAATGCAATTATTAAATCTAAGATGTGAAAATAGGTACAAGTTAACTCAAAGGGAGTATCATGGCCAAACTCAAAGAATATCTTAATCAACTGATCAAACGTAAGCTCACAATTAGAACAGAAATATAGTACATTATCTCTATGGGAAAAAAGAAACCATAACTCAGTAAGGGAGCCTCCAACTCTGCTGACTACTCAACTACTTAGACATATAATCAATCAAATGAACAGGAGAAATTTAAAATACTGTGCTACATCCTTTAATAGCCACTGAAAAATAATCTC
Organism: Nicotiana tomentosiformis; assembly: GCF_000390325.3. NCBI lineage: Eukaryota > Viridiplantae > Streptophyta > Magnoliopsida > Solanales > Solanaceae > Nicotiana > Nicotiana tomentosiformis. Next base: position 40,992,094 of record NC_090813.1, on the reverse strand, counting down.
ATTCCTGGTGCAAGTTTTGAAGTTCAAAACTCCTAAATTAATTATTAACACCCTTCTTTCACCACATAAACCATCTAATATTCTTCTATTTTCTTCTCGCTTTACATGTGCGCATTATATTTAATAACGTAAGAAGTAAAAATATCCCCCAAAGTCCCTTTCAAAATTGTCATTTCATAAGCTGATGCATTTTACATTTTAAATTCAAATTCATGAAACAGTATCTATATCATTACATTCGGATTCACTAAGATGTTTGATGTGATAATATGTCACAACTCATATGGGTATTTAAACATTGACATTAAAAGCGAAAAAAATAAAGTAAGCAAACAAAGCAAAACTTTTTAGTTTAACAATCAAAAAACAAAAATTTGTAATCACACTGTAAATCCACAAAAATGTATCTTGGAATGAAATCACTCCCTCGTCGCCAATAATGATAAGAAATTTACTTCACTGGACATAGTTTACCGAGGAATCCCAAAATATATGTGGAGTTCAAGCCCTAGCTAGATTTGTTGTAACTTTTGGAGAAGAATCGACCCAAACAATAAAGAATAACTAGATAAATCATTATAGAATATATATATATATATATGGATATTTTTTACATACCCAAAAATCAGCCCACAAACTTCACTACAAGAAAACAGACCACTTGCGAAAGTTTTATTGAGGAGGTTCTTACTATCTCCATAAATTATATCAATTTGGGGGGAGGGGGGGAGGAGGTGTCATTAAGTGACGCAAATAAACCTCAGCTACCATAAAAATAAAAAAAAGAGCGCCTTTATTTCCCCCCACATTTTCCCTTTTCCCCCCAACCCTTCACACCTTAAACCCCCTTCTCCAGAAACTTCCGCCTTTAACACCCTTCTACTAGTCCCCTCCCCCTAACTTTTAGTATTCATCCAGTTTTATAAATCGGATCTGGTAAATCTGTAAGCTTCAACTGATTTCATTTTCATGTTTTGATTTTTTATTTGGTGAGAGACTTTAATTCCCAGTTTGGGTTTCTAAAACTTTTAGGTGTTTATGTAGAGGGTTTTGGTGGCTTTGGAGTGAAGTGAATTTAATCCTATCCGTTGAATCTTCTGTTGTGTCTGAATCAGACGGTTAAAAAGTGATTTGAATTTTCCAGACGCTGGCGAGGTGTGTTTTGTTTTTGTTCTAGTTGCCGGAAAAAGGGAGACACAGAGGTGCAATCTTCAGATCTGGCCTTCCGGTGAGTTTTCCCGCTCGTTTATTCATTTTTTGGAATTTATTTATTTATTTTTTACATAATTACTTGTTTATTTTGTTTCGGATTGGTCCTTCAATGTTCATTCTAGATCATCCGAGTTTTATTCAGATTTTTTTTAGGATTTTAATTTTTTTTCTTTTGAAGGATATAGATTTATAAAACTATTCACTTTCAGTTATTGAATGAAAATGAGAGTTTGAGATTATTCTCACAAAAGAGTGTTCTTAATGACTCAAATAACACTTTTTTTTAGCAGTAAACCGTGTTAATTTGATAAGAAAGAGTGTTATTTGAGTTTCAGTTTCAAATGTTTGTAGCTTCGCATTTGAGTTTTTGTTGTATATGAATGTTTTTCTTAAAGGATTCAAGTTTACCAGTTTAAGATTCTATTTCCAAAGTTGTTTTTATGTTATTGAATGAAAATGGGAGTTTTAAAGATTACTGCTAAGTAATTTTCAAGATCTTTTTAATTGCTCTAGTAACACTTTTCTTTATTAGTAGACAAGGGTTATTTTTTTTTATCAGTAGACTAGTTTTTATATATAATTAAAATAAAAGATACAAAATCAAGAAGTCCTACAATGTTTATGAAATAAAATTTGCAAAAACACATAATCCCTATTATCGCAGTTGAGATGTAGTCTAATGAAGCTAAAATAAGATATAAAATTGGCCAGTAAACTTCATGTCGTTTGACGCCCATCTTAAATGTCAGATCTTTGCACAATTGGTTGGTATATTTTTACAAATTTAGCCACGCTTGCTGTGTAGAGCACTACCCACCTCTCCTTTATGCCTACCATTAATCTCCCTTTCTAGGAATGAGCAAAAAATTGATAACACCACCCATAAAAGTTTAATCAATGAAAAGTGCATGGTCACGGTAATTTTATATTTTAAATTGTCAAAAAGTATCTTATTGTGCCTTGGTTCCTGCCCTTCCCATTACTTGTGCATACTCATTATCCAGCATTCTTCCCATTATTCCATCAAAGTGTTCCATGCTATGTGTGTTCCCCATGTATATAATATTCTTTGAATACATACATGCCTTTTCCTTTGCATGAGTTGAATGAGCAGTTTTATTACATAGTACTACTCCACTCTCCTAGTGTATTCCTTGCTTGTGTCTATCATTGTCCTCCCTTGTAACGATCCGACCGGTCATTTTGAGTATTTACACTTCGCTCGGTTGTTTGAGGACATGAGTGGCTCTGTATGATATATCATGACTTATGTGAATCATCGGTTTTGATTTACAGGTTATTCGGAATTGATTTGGAAGAATCATCCTCAGCTAGAAGCTCTAAATTTGGAAAGGTTTGACTAAGTTTGACTTTTAATATTTGACCTCGGATTGGATTTTTGATGGTTTCGTTAGCTCCATTGGGTGATTTTTTACTTATGAGCGCGTCCAGATTTTGATTTGGAGGCCCACAGTAGAATTTGGCTTGAAATAGTGAAAGTTAGAATTTTGAAAAGTTTAACTGGGATTCGACTTCTTGATATCGAGGTCGAATTTTGATTCTGGAAGTTGGAGCAGGTCCGTAATGTCAAGTGTGACTTGTGTGCAAAATTTGAGGTTAATCGGACATGATTTGATAGGTTTCAGCATCGGTTGTGAAAGTTGAAGTTTCAAAGTTTATTGATTTTGAATTGAGGTATGATTCATCGTTTTGATGTTGTTATGTGTATTTTGAGATTTCGAGTAGGTCCGTATTATGCTATGGGACTTGTTGGTATGTTTGGACGGGGTCCCGAGGGGCTCGGGCGTGTTTTAGATTGATTTCAGGCTATTTTCCCTTCATTTTGCACTGTTGTGTTCTGCTGATTCTGGTATAACCACACCTGCGGCTGGTTTGCGCAGGTGCGATGGTCGCAGAAGCAAAAAGAGGAGTCGCAGAAGCGAGAAGAGGTTGGGTGAGGAAGACCGCAGAAGTGGATTTTTGTAGCGCACCTGCGTGCGTGCAGATGTGGGATTTGGATCACAGGTGCGTAAGGTTTTGCAGAAGTGGAATTTGACATCCGTAGGTGCGGGGATTTCTGGGAAAGGCTATTTTCATCAAAGCGAAGTTTTTACCGCAGATGCGACTATTTGTCCGCAAATGCGGAAAGTACTGGGCAGAAGTTATAAAAATCGAGGGTTTTGTTCTTTCTTCATATTTTGTGATGTGGGACTCGGATTAAGGCAAGTTTTGAAGAAACTTTCATCACAAGGATTGGGGTAAGTGTTCTCGACTCAACTTTGATTACATTTCATGAATCTATCTCCATTTTTGGCAATTGGTTAAGGAATTTTAAAGAGAAATTGGGGGTTTTGGCCTAAACTTTCAGAATATGAATTTTTGAGTTTTGAACATCGATTTGGAGTCGGATTTGAGTAAAACTAATATGATTAGACTCGTAATTGAATGGGTTGTCGGATTTTGAGAGTTTTGTTGGGTTCCGAGGTGCGGGCCTGGAGTGTGAGTTTTGGCCGGATTTGGGATTTGATTTAGGATTCGATCTTTATCATTTGGAATTTGTTTCCTTGGGCTTTATTTGATGTATTTGAGTTGCTTTTGGATAGTTTTGAGCCGTTCGAAGGTCGCTACGCACGCGAGGGCATTCTTGGATCAATGCTTGGCTTACTCGGTATTGTAATTGGCTTGTTCGAGGTAAGTAATTGTTCTAAACTTAGTGCTGAGGGTATAAAACCCCGAATTACGTGCTATGTGATTGATGTTGAGGTGACACATATGCTAGGTGACAGGCGTGTGGGCGTGCACCCTGTCAATTTGTGACTCCGTTATTTAATGGCACGGTTTAGTGGCCCTATTTTGTTGATATCTGTGTTTTCACCATGTGATTAAGTAATTGAGCTGTACATCATGCTAGATATCCTGTTTAGGCTTTATGCTGATATTATTGGGACCCATAGTGGTCGTTTCTTGCTGTCATCTCATCGATTTCATTGATATTTCGTACTCAGTCACATTCATGCATTCATATCATGTCACAGTCTCAGTTGTTACTTATTGATATATCATATCATTATTCCGTGTCAGTTTTCATGACATTGTGAGGCTGTGGGCGAGACTGGAAAGATTGATAACTGAGTGAGTCCAAGAGCCTAATTATGAGTGATAGTTATACGATCGGGCTGCACACCGTAGTGGTTATATTGATTTATGATAGCGCTTGGGCTGAAGGAGCCCCTCCGGAGTCTGTAATACACCCCCAGTGAGCGCAGATGATATTATTGAGGGATGGATTTACCTGGACATGGATTTGTCCGAAGTATTTGATACTTGGAGATGGATTTCTCCACAGGATTGGATTGCCCTTTTTCCTCGGTACTGGTTGACTTACAGTCAGTTTTGTATATGTTCCGGGATGGATTTCCCTGGGCCATATAAAGTATCGAATGGTTGAGCATGATAAGTGAAAAGTGTGAGACTGTGAGATTGAGTGCTCTAAGAGTGCGAGTACATAATTCATCTCTGAAATACATGGCATTGGTATGCACACATGACATACAGGCATAGAGATGCATTTTTTCTCATGTTGTACGGTATCACGTCATTCATGATCTTTTTTACACATATTGATATGTGAGCATAGAGAGGCATTTTACACTTGCTATCTGGAAAGAAAATGAAAATTTTAATTTATTGTGGAGAGGAATTTTGGAAAAATTTACAGTTTTCAACTATCTCATATTTTCACTACGATTTCGGTAAAGGATTTGAGTTTTTACTGATATTCTTGAAAATGGAACTATTTTCAGAAAATTATGAAAAAGCTGAGCATTTTTTTATCTCTGAGTTATTTTCTTATTTATATGCTCTACGTTGTTATGAACTGCTATTGGTTATTGATGTTGGACCCGACCTATGTTCCAGCTCGTCACTGCTTTCAACCTAAAGTTAGGTTTGTTACTTACTCAGTACATGGGGTCGGTTGTACTGATACTACACTTCTGCACATTGCGTGCAGATGTTGGCTGTTGTTGTTGCTGTGCTCGATGGTTGCCGGATTCAAAGATGTACCTGCATTCCTTTTGTAGCTGCCTCTTGTTCATGGTAGCCTTAGATTTATAAAAACTCTGTTTATGTACTTTTCAAATAAAAGATGTATTTACTTCATATCAGCTTTGTAAATTCTATTCTTAGAAGCTCATGATTTGTACTACCAGTCCTTGGGGAATGTATAAGTTTTAGATAATTCTTTTTGTTTAATTGTCTTATTTATATTAGTGGAATTGGACCATTATTAGTTGGCTTACCTAGCGGGTTGGGTTAGGTGCCATCACGACTGGTGGATTTTGGGTCGTGACAGATTGGTATCAGAGCTCTAGGTTCATAGGTTCTACAAGTCATGAGCAATTGTCTAGTAGAGTCTTGCGGATCGGTATGATGATGTCCATACCTATCTTCGAGAGGCTACAAGGCATTTAGGATATACTTCCCATCTTTCTTTTCTTATCATGCGGCATTGATTCAGCTTGAAGCGTAACTCTTTGAATTCCTTCCATGCATTCGTATGCGCACATGAGCGCTCGGTATCAGTTGTGCATCGACGGCTTGTGATTCCATGGTTGAGGTGCGAAATATGATTTTGGCGTGCTGATGATGGGCCGGTCTGGAGGGCGTGAGGTCGGGTTTCGACTGTAGCTTAAGCACAGAGGTGTTGATTGTGTGAGCATGTGCTTTTGGATTTATATGCCTAGTAGTGTCCCTATTAGTGGAGTTTGTGGCTGGATGGCTATGTGATGAGTATGATGTGACTGCGAGATGTGTTCATATGGTTGGAACGTGACGAGAAGGGTTTGCTTGAGGTGTGGAATGGGCTATTGGGTGCCTGGTTTCTGTCTTTATTCGACGTATAGTCTCGAGTTATGGGCGTGTTGAAGGATCTTTCATGTTGTTTGGTTCCAGAGTAAGGTAAGTTTTCAATGTCGTGATATAAGTTCAGACTCAGGAAGATTAAGTGGTTGCGTAATAGTTATGATTGTGGAAGGGAATAGAGAGATGTCAGTTTGAGGTAAAGCAGGTGGGTTATCTCCTGCGAGGTGTCCCAAGGTTTGTGTGATCCCTATGTTGTTTTGTAGCGAGTTCTCTTTTACCAGTGAATTATATGTGTTGCAATTTGGGTTTGGATCGCTTATGAGAGTTGGCTTGACTGCTACAAGGACGAATGCGAGATTTGTATATGATATGGGATATTAGATGGTTTGTGTTACATAAGCTTATGAAGGATTTGGATGAATTTCAGTGCGGGATTTTAGGAAGCAACAGAGTATGGGTATCATAAGTTATCAAATGCTTTATTCCTTGGCTTGAGCCAAGTGGGGGAGTTGCTATCGACGGGTTGATTGCGCGGTTGTGTGTTGTATTGTTTTCAGTTTGAGATATATTTGTGAACCAGTTATGACTTACAGAGGTTGAGATTGAGGATGACTCGAGTGAAGGAATTTCTGGATGTGAGTTGTATTACACTCTATAGGTATATGGAAATCATGGAATGATTGAGTGGTTATTCGTGAAGGAGGTAGGTTGTATGGAGTAGGAAATTGTTTGGTTGCATTAAGGTGAGGTCACTTCCTTGGGTGTTAGTGTGCTAATGGGGCACAGGCCGTTCGGTCCGTTTGGTCGGTATAATTGATATTGAGCAGGGTGGAGGATTCTCGAGAATGGTTCTAATGGATGCAAGATTTAAATGTAGCAATTGGGAACTTTCAGGATTTGTATATGGCTAGAAACTGAGTTTTTCAATGGATGGTGTCGAGACTTGTGGCATTTCTATATCTTTATGGATTCTACATTTTAGTATCAGGAAGGTGAAAAAACAGCTTGAAATTCACAGAAGGTCTCTTCGGAGAGAGTATCTCGGTCGTGGTATTTTAGGGGTGCTTAAGAGAGCGTTCAACGGCTTATTGGCTTTAAGGCATGGGGTTTTATGTTAGGACTGATTATGGTGAGTTTTAGTTAAGGGTCGTGGCGTTCTGTCAAGGAAAAGTGTCAACTTGGTAGTAGGTTGGATCAGCACAATAAAAGATATGATCTATTCTTTGGGTACTTGTAATGTGGCACGTTTCTACAGGTGCTTCGTGGCAATGCTCTTGGGTTTTAGTAGCCTGCATGGCTTGGTTGAGATAGAGAGATTTGGTTCTGATGGCTTGATTATGTGCAAATGCGTTTCGAAGAGTTTTCAATGGTTACTACCATGGTTCGAGGTGTATATTTCCTACCGGTGTGTGGAACATGTTGTGAATAGCGATTTTCTCCTGGATGAGATCAAATGGAAGGTTTCTAACTGGTTGAGTATGTAGTTTACTGTGACTCGGAGAGGATTATGAGATTTACATACTTTTCCTACGATGGCATAGTATATATAGTGTGTTGTGTGGTATTGAGATTTGCATGAGCAAGGTTACGATGTATTCTTAGGCAGTATGGACGGTTTCAGATGACTAGGTGAATGATATTACTATTTGGTATGGCTTGATGAAAGTATACATTTCAGAATTATAGAAGTATTCCTCGTGGGATGATCGTGTATGAGAGATGTGTCAGACATTCAGGCGGTGGAGTTAAGATCGGATATGGTGATCTGTGGGTTCTATGAATTTGTAGACTGGGAGTTCTCATGAGTGGATGGCTTCGTGGTTGTGCACAGTGAAAATGTAGCCAAGGTTAGTCAGAGGGTAGTATGTGTTGCGATTCAGTCATTGTGGACTTTAAGAGGGTTATTATCTATCTGTGGCTGACCAGAGCTGATGTGGGGGTTTATTGGTAGGAACAATTAGGATGTGTATTCTACACCGGGTCAGATTGGTGGGCTCCATACTGCTATCGTTGAGGGATGTGCCTTTCGGTTATTGTCGAGCTTATTCGTGTTCTGAAGTGATCTATGAGTTACTCTTCTATGTTACGAAGAGTTGTGATTCTTTGGTTATATGCCCATATGGTGCGGTTCTATTTGGGCTTTATAGCGAAATTTGAGCGAGATGAGTATTTGAGTACTGCAGGATTGATCGTGCGTTGGCTATGTTTCTTCCGGAATGTGGTATTGTGTTATTGGCCATCCTTAGTTATGGTAATTCACTTTGGGTACTTGATATCGAATTGCGCATAATCATTGACTTTAAGTAGGGTGGCTCGAGGTATATAATATAGATCAACGTTTGGATGGGGTCACGCATTGTAGTGTAGTTGTATTGAAGTATGATCCTTTGTGTGAGATTCGTGTGTTTTGGTTCTGTGGTATGTGATGGTTTCTTAGAATTTCGTTATGGTGGTACCCGTGGAGCTTGCGGGACGGTTCTCTTGTTTGAGTCATTTTCCATATTTGAGTACATTTGGAATGTTGCTAATTGGCGCACGGGTTGCACGGGTTGTGGTTTTAGATTGAATCAATGTGTCATGCCACTAGAGTGGACATGTTGGATGAGATGAGGTCACTGGACCTAGAATGGGTACTATCAGAATTGATTACAACATGTTGGAAGGATAATATTGAAAGTCGGCTTAGAAAATTTGCTATAGTTCTTGTTGAAGGAGAGGGAGATTCCACAACTAGTTGATCTGATGAATGGTTATGAATTTCTATGTGTTTCTTTCATCATTGGCAGTATATGAAGGTGTTAGAACGAGGTTTTGTTTGATAAGACGTTTATTAGCGGCATTTAGTTTGTTTTGAGCAGCTACGGTGATTAGAAATTATCGTTATGAGTGTTTGAGTTATGTGGTATATCATGTGATTTCATCTTGGGTTATGACTATGGCTTGATACATCTTGTTCAGACTTATACAGTGTGTAGATGCGAGATTCTGATCTTATAGAAAATTTCGGATGTGGAAATTGGATTCTAAGGCTTGTGGGCTAGGTTGGATTAGAAAATTTCAGTCATGTTGTGTTATCAGACCTATATGGGATAGGGTGATGTGGGATCACCCCCGGGTATGTGCATGGTAAGTTTACACATCGATTTGATGGCTTTTGGAACAACTCTGGGCACGTTCGAGGACGAACGTATGTTTAAGTGGGGGAGAATGTAACGACCCGACCGTTCGTTTTGAGAATTTACACTTCGCTCGGTTGTTTGAGGGCATGAGTGGCTCCGTATGATGTATTATGACTTATGTGAATCATCGGTTTTGCTTTACAGGTTATTCGGAATTGATTTGAAAGAATGATCCTCAGTTAGAAGCTCTAAATTATAAAGGTTTGACCAAATTTGACTTTTAATAATTGACCTCGGATTGGATTTTTAATGGTTCCATTAGCTCCGTTGGGTGATTTTGGACTTAGGAGCGCGTCCGGATTTTGATTTGGAGGCCCGCGGTAGAATTTGGCTTGAAACAGTGAAAATTGGTATTTTGGAAAGTTTGACCAGGAGTAGACTTCGTGATATCGACGTCAAATTTCGATTCCGGAAGTTGGAGCAGGTCCGTAATGTCAAGTGTGACTTGTGTGCAAATTTGAGGTCAATCGGACATGATTTGATTGGTTTCGGCATCAGTTGTGGAAATTGAAGTTTCAAAGTTCATTGATTTCGCATTGAGGTGTTATTCGTCATTTTGATGTTGTTATGTGTGTTTTGAGGCCTTGAGTAGGTCCGTATTGTGTTATGGGACTTGTTGGTATGTTTGGACGGGGTCCCGAGGGGCTCGGGCATGTTTCAGATTGATTTCGGGCTATTTTTCCTTTATTTTGCACGGTTGTGTTCTGCCGGTTCTGGTATCACCGCACCTGCAGCTGGTTTGCGCAAGTGCGATGGTCGTAGAAGAGAGAAGAGGAGTCACAGAAGCGAGAAGAGGCTGGGTGAGGAAGACCGCAGAAGCGGATTTTTGTAATGCACCTGCGTGCGCGCAGATGCGGGATTTGGATCGCAGGTGCGTAAGGTTTCGCAGAAGCGGAATTTGACATCCGCAGGTGCGAGGATGGCAAGGCTATTTTCACAGAAGCGAAGTTTTTACTGCAGATGCGACTATTTGTCCGCAAATGCGGAAAGTATTGGGCAGAAGTTATAAAACTCGAGGGTTTTGTTCTTTCTTTATATTTGAGATGTGGGACTCGGATTAAGGCGATTGTTGATGCAAATTTCATCACTAGGATTGGGGTAAGTGTTCTCTACTCAGCTTTGATTACATTTCATGAATCTATCTCAATTTTTGGCAATTGGTTGAGGAATTTTAAAGACAAATTGGGGGTTTTGGCCTAAAGTTTCATAATATGAATTTTTGAGTTTTGAATACCGATTTGGAGTCGGATTTGAGTGAAACTAGTATGGTTGGACTCGTAATTGAATGGGTTGTTGGAGTTTTTGAGTTTTGTTGGGTTTCGAGGTGCGGGCCAGGGTGTGATATTTGGCCGGATTTGGGATTTGATTTAGGATTCGATCTTTATCATTTGGAATTTGTTTCCTTGGGCTTTATTTGATGTATTTGAGTTACTTTTGGCTAGTTTTGAGCCGGTCGGAGGTCGCTACGCACGCGAGGGCATTCTTGGAGCATCGCTTGGCTTGCTTAGTATTGGAATTATCTTGTTCGAGGTAAGTAACTCTTCTAAACTTAGTGATGAGGGTAAAAAAAACCTGAATTTTGTGCTATGTGATTGATGTTGAGGTGACGCACATGCTAGGTGACGGGCGTGTGGGCGTGCACCCTGTGAATTTGTGACTCCGTTGTTTAATGGCACTGTTTAGTGGCCCTATTTTGTTGATATATATGTTTTCACCATGTGATTAAGTAATTGAGCTGTACATCATGCTAGACATCCTGTTTAGACTTTATGCTGATATTGTTGGGACCCATAGTGGTCGTTTCTTGCTGGCATCTCATCGATTTCATTGATATTTCGTACTCAGTCATATTCATGCATTCATATCATGTCCCAGTCTCAGTTGTTACTTATTGATATATCATATCATTATTCTGGGTTAGTTTTCATGACATTGTGAGCCCGTGGGCGAGACTGGAGAGATTGATGACTGAGTGAGGCCGAGAGCCTGATTATGAGTGACAGTTATGGGATCGGGCTGCACGCCGCAACAGTTATATTGATTTATGATAGCGCTTGGGATGAAGGAGCCCCTCCGGAGTCTGTAACACACCCCCAGTGAGCGCGGATGATATTATTGAGGGATAGATTTCCCTGGACATGGATTTGTCTGAAGTATTTGATACTTGGAGATGGATTTCTCCACAGGGTTGGATTGCCCTTTTTCCTCGGTACTGGTTGACTTACAGTCAGTTTGTATATGTTCTAAGATGGATTTTCTTGGGCCGTATGGGCCATATAAAGTACCGAATGGTTGACCATGATGAGTGAAAGTGTGAGACAGTGAGATTGAGTGCTCTGAGAGTGTGAGTACATGATTCATCTCTGAGAAAGATGGCATTGGTATGCAGACATGACATACAGGCATAGAGATGTATTTTTTCTCATGTTGTACGGTATCACATAATTCATGATCTTTTTTACACACATTGATATGTGGGCATAGAGAGGTATTTTACACTTGCTATCTAGAAAGAAAATGAAACATCTAATTTATTGTGGAGAGGATTTTTGGAAAAATTTACAGTTTTCAACTATCTCATAATTTTACTACGATTTCGGTAAAGGATTTGAGCTCACTCATATTCTTGAAAAATGGAACTATTTTCGGAAAATTGTGAAAAAGCTGAGCATTTTTTTTATCTCTGAGTTATTTTCTTATTTATATGCTCTACGTTGTTATGAACTGCTATTGGTTATTGATGTTGGACCTGGCCTATATTCCAGCTCGTCACTGCTTTCAACCTAAGGTTAGGTTTATTACTTACTCAGTACATGGGGTCGGTTGTACTGATACTACACTTCTGCATATTGCGTGCAGATGTTGGCTGTTGTTGCTGTGCTCGATGGTTGCCGAATTTGAAGATGTACCTGCGTTCCTTTTGTAACTGCCTCTTGTTCATGGTAGCCTTAGATTCTTAGAAGCTCATGATTTGTACTACCAGTCCTTGGGGAATGTATAAGATTTAGATTAAAAAAAAATTAATTGTCTTATTTATATTAGTGGAATTGGATGTTTATTAGTTGGCTTACCTAGTGGGTTGGGTTAGGTGCCATCACGACTGGTGAATTTTGGGTCATGATATCCCTTCATGGGAATGAGCAAACCAAATTTTAGACAATGAGTAAGGCATGGCCTCTATATTATTCCTTTCCTCTTGTATCATTTTTTCTACGTCTGATGAGTGAATCTTCGTAGTTATCCATGCTGCCACAATTTAGACAAGTATTATTTGATTAATGAGTTTATGGTTTAATTATAGTTAAAATTTTACAATAAGCATTAATTGATAATATGATAAAAATAGTATTCTAACCTGCTATAGTTGATTATACTATACTGATGGTATAGAAATTTCTTTACACTGATTGTGTATATAACTTAAATTCTTGATGAGTCAGTTCGGAAATAACCACTCTACCTCGATAGGTAGGGGTAAGGTTTGCGTGCACTAGATCATATTTGATTTAGCATTTTTTTATTTTTTTATGAATATGCAGCCATGCCAAAGGTTAAACGTTTCCGAAATCCATTAAAATCAGCTCATGGACCATATGATGCTCTTGGACGTTCTTCATCATCAACAACTCCAGCCCCGTCACTTGTTATAGAGCCCTCAATATCGTTACAAGCTCCCCCGCATGCTCCTGCAAGTTCCTCAGTACCTGATGAAGTCCCACAACAAGAACGAGCTCCAACTCAGCCTTCAAATCCAAGTGCAATGTCCACACACCATCCTGAACGTGAATCTACATAACATTGGAAAGTTGAGGCAATAGGTATATGCCTTATATGTATGTTTATTTCACTTTAAAAATTTATGATATTTTTCCTTTTGGTTGACTAACTTGTTTTTTATTAAAGACTCAAACAACACTACCAAGCACATTAAGATCAAGGTCAATGAGGTTAACAACCTACCTATCGGAGACAGCATCATTGTGGACTTTGATATCTACGATGCAGCATATGGGGAAGCGCAAGGGTTGCTTACTGGATATTGTGGATTACTGGCTATTGATGGCAATTATTTCCCAATTAATTTTGACAGGTGGTCAGGACCATCAGGTATTCCTAAAATTTATAAGGAAGACTGCTTAGAAACCATGCTAAAGGTATTACACATATGTCTATTTATTATAACTAAAATTTTATGCATGTATAAAAAACTAACTTTATTTTTCTTTTTCATTTGAAGTCCCAATTCTTTTTTAGGACTATTAATGCCATTGCATACAGATATAACTTCGGCAGATCATCTGCAACTTTTACCTATTTGCAACAAGAGGTCACTCATTTGAAAACCTTTTCCATTTGAAGTCCCAATTCTTTTTTAGGACTACTAATGCCATTACATACTAATGCCATTGCATAAAGATATAACTTCGGCGCATCATCTGCAACTTTCACCTATTTGCAACAAGAGGTCACTCATTTGAAGTCCTAATTAGTAGACACCTTAACTCCACTGAAAGCTTACATGATATCAAAAGAAAGAAGAGTTCCTAAGCAATTTATTGGTCTGTTTGCTCCTCAACCTTAGGTAACTGAATTGTCACGAGGATATAGTCCTCATCTTGGTCATAGCTAGATAACTTTAAGGAAGCATTCAAAATTTAAATATGGTATAATGGTCAGATTTTTCATCTAAATATTCTTTTGATTGTTTCAAGCCTAGTGATGATGCAGAGAGTGAACCTACCTCACCGGTTGATGTAAGAGGATCATCGGGCAGCAGTTACCAGAATCACCAGGCAAATACTTAGAATGTTATTTATTTAATGTGGAGCCATTGTTGCTTTTATGGATTTTAAGTAGTAATGTGTAGGAGCTACTTTAGTTTATATTGCTTTAGTGTGATTTGTAGTACTTGAATTTGTGACTGTTTCTATTGTGGATGTTTAATGAAATTTGATTTTTGTTATATAATGAGTATTATTTAGTATATATATTTTTTTGTTTATGCATATGGTGATACGAGCTTGATCTTATTTAATCGTGCAATATTTAGTGAGAAGAAAGCGCATTTTAATATTCAACTTGTGATGGTAATTAATCCCCCACAAATTAAAATTTATGAAAGAGATTATATTGTGGAGATTATAGACTCCAACTAATTAATTATTTTTAACATAAAGCTCATATTGTGATGGTTATACACTGTCACTAATTATTTTTCAAAAATCACAGATCATATTGCGACAGTCACAAAGCACCACAAATTATTTTTTTTTAGCATTGAAATCATATAACGGAGGTTATAAGATGCCCTTAATTGACTTTAAAACCCCTACTAATCACAAATTTAATTTGCGGAGGTCATTGTGGGAGTTTTTTAAAACTGCCACAAAAAGCCTTGTGGCGATGATAATCATGGCGTTTCTTAAAACCCCCACAACTTAATTTGTGCGGGTCCGAAACCGTCAAAAAATTAAGAAAAAACCTCCACAAATTACACCTTTTCTTGTAGTGCTTTGTACCAAATTTAGGAACAATGCAATATTCTGCAACAACTTTGCAGTAGGAAGAACATCAGTACTCCATCCAGCGGCCACCCGTGCCTCTCCAACAATAGAAGAAGAAATCGAAAAACGAAATCCTGAGAGATGATGATTTGGGGATCTTACGGGTTTGAGAGAGGAGGTCTAGGGTTTTTAAGGCTTTGAGAAGGAGAGACGGAATTTTGAGAGAATTGAGTTCTAATTACAGATCCTTTTAAATTCAGTGTTTTTATTTTTGTTTATTTCATCTTTTTAAGGCAAAGCTAAATGGCATGGTCTACTCCGCTAATTAACAGTATTAAGGACCAGAAATCAACTATTTTAGCAGCTGGATTTAGTCCCTACTCTAATTAAAAAATAAAATGGAGAACTAAGGACCAGAAATTAATATCGTCCTTATAAGTAGACTTTTAGGGACGAGATTTGTCACCCGTCGCTAGATTTTGGTCGCTATTAAGTCTTTTTCTTGTAGTGAAATGTTAGTCCGCCACTTGTGTTTGCCTGTTTGTTAGGTTGTTCTCTCGATATTTTATATTTTTTTTTATATAGTGAATTGTTCATTTTCGTCTGTGGACGTAGGTCACTTGACCGAACCACGTTAAATATTTGTGTCGCTTTTTGTATATTTCTCTTTTATTATCTGATTTAATATCGTTCAAAGTTTGATTTACTAACTTACGCAAGACACCAAATTATTTCGTTCCTAACAAGTATACCAATTCATATATACCAGGAATTAAAATGAATAAAACGTGTGCCATATGATGTAGGTTTACTTATACTTTATTCATAACTAATTAATAACTCTTGGGGAAAAGAATAGTGTTTTACGCCGTAATCTTGAAAAGGGAGGCTCAAATGAATAAGTGGAATTGATGATTAAGACCTAAGATAGCATTTAATGCTAATGACAAAGTCTTTGCATTATCGTGACATTTGGCTTTGGCTTTGGGATGTAATCCAATGGTTAATGCTAATTCGATCTAAACCGAACGCGGTCGGCCGATTAAAAAACAGGCCGAATCGGTCGGTTTTTCAAAAAAAAAATCAATATTTTTTTACGAAATCGATCAACTTTGATCGGTTTCTTTTTCGCATAAAAATACGAGAAACTATTTTTACGTCCCATAAAATTTATTTTTCAAGAAACCGACCAATGTGTTATGGACGTATGAGCATAAACCGAATGCTTACTTTGAAAGACAGAAAAATGTTACCTGTCACAATGTGTTACGGACGTATGAGTTATTGACAAAATATCATACGGCAAAGCAATAACAAAAAATGCATTTAAACCACGATAAAAAAAATGCAATATATCCATAAAATAATACTCCATACATTATAATACTCCATAAAATAATCTTTGTATTAATTGCCCTGCCTAACTTGTTTATAAACCAAACGGCGAGGGCTACTGGGTCCCAAAATATAGGGCATTATATATACACAAACTATCTTCAGAAAATGAGATATCTCTTTCTCTATTTTCTGATCTTTTTTATTTTGAGGTGGTGGCAATATGTTAGAACAAAAGGAAAATCCTTTCCAAAGAGCGCCAACTTCAAAACCCCCTTTTACAATTGGTGATATAAAAAAAGCCATTCCTCCTCACTGCTTTCATCGATCTCTTGTTCGTTCGTTTTCTTATCTTGTTCAAGATCTCATACTTGTCTCCATTTTTTACTATATTGCGACTACTTTTTTCCACCTATTTCCTTTCCCTTATAGTTACGTTGCATGGGTTGTTTACTGGATCGTTCAAGGTTTAGTGTTTTCTGCAATATGGGTCATTGCCCATGAATGTGGCCACAATGCCTTTAGTGATTACCATTTGGTAAATGACACTATTGGTTTTATCCTCCGCATTCTGCACTTTTAGTCCCATATTTCTCATGGAAAAATGTTCATCGCCGTCATCACTCTAACACTGGTTACCAATTTGATAATACCCCACTTCATAAGGCAATATGGAGGGATTTTAAGAAGTGCATATATGTGGAGAAAGATGAAGGATCTCAAGATAAGGGTGTTTTTTGGTATAAAAACAAGTTCTGAAAGTTGAACACCGATAATTATTTACCTAAATTGGTTTAATGTTCAATAATGCTCGTGCTAATAAGTATTTTGGATTGTGTGTCGTATTTGTTGTTATTTTAAATACAATGTATTTTTCAATTGTTACTTTATTTATTGAACTTATTGTTAAATTTTTCGTTATATAACTATGAAAATGTTCATTTTATAGTATTGTTAAATCCCTCGTTACTTAACTATGATAATATCCATTTTACATAACCACCAATTTGGTGTGACGGAATTATTATGTTATTTTTCTTTTCATTATGTCATATCTTATGTGAACTGATGTGAACTTATAGTGACTTTTAGTTTAATGGAAGCTTCAGGATAAAGCTTCCCAGATTCAGCTCTGGGTCTGTTGTATTCCAAAAAAATTCATGGAGAAGGACAGGGGCGAAACCACCTTTTGCTAAGGGTGGTCAATTGACCACCGTTCGTTGAAATATTTCTTGCAGAGGCGTCCCCCCACCTCTTATTTTCTCTTCTTTCTATTTCATCCAACAAAATCAACCACCTGTTGTTGAGTAAAAACAAAGTATATATAGTGTTCATATGGCCATCTTTAGTCCTGTTTCAGGATTCAAGGCTCAAGCGTTGTTGTAGATGGTGTTTCAAATCAACATTTCTGTTATGCATAATCACTGAAACTTGGACTACTTAGAGTGTATAATCTGTTGTTAATTATAACAATTCGGACTTTGAGGAAAGCTAAAAGCTAATAACAGTATGATTATATATAGTTAGGGAAATACATTGACAGCCCCTTAAAGTTGGCACATAAACTGGCAGTATGGTAACAACATTTTTGGGGACATTATTTTTTCTCTAACGTACATGTCCATTTATTTGTGCAGATAATAGTGTATATTTCTCGATTAAGAAATGATCAGATTCGATGTATGTGTCTTCATCAGCTAGTTTTTCTAGAGTGATGAGAAAATGGGAACACCTGGTAAAGTACCTCCGCCATCGACAATGAAAACATTGCCCGATACGTATTGCGAAGAATTGTGTATTAAGTACCGGACCACTGATGTTAAAGTTGGATCTGTTGTTCCAAAAGTTCTCAGAGGAACTGCTTTGAAAACAGCATTATGGAAACGTTTCTGTGGGACAAGGTTCTCTGTTATCTCAGATTTGAAAACTCCTGGTGCTATTGAGTTCACTCTGATCTTGTCTACTCCCAATTCTAGGGCCATTATCTGCCATTAGTTTTTTGAATAATTAATGCAAATATATTATAACAGAGAAGAAAATTGCAGATAAATCAATGGTAGATGCAGCCTTGTAGGAATTAAAACCAAGTAAGACAGTAGGTAGTATGTAGTCCAGTGCTGTAGCCTAGTGGTAGCAAAATGGTTAAAAGAAAACAGATATCCACGGTGGCGGAGTCAGAATTTTCGTTAAGGGGTATCAAAATATATAAAAATAAGTATACAAGAAAATTAAGGAGAGTCAATACATATTATATATACATATAATTATTTTTTACCTACCTACACAATGTATTTTCCCCACGAAGGGGTGTCAAATAGGTTGGATAATGAACTTTTAAAAAATGGGTCAAATATAGATAAGAACCATATTATCCACTTAAAAAATGGATAATCAATGGATAACTAATGGGTTTAACTTTCACATTTGTAAAGTCTCAAATTGGGGATCCTCAAGTTTAGAAGACTAGGAATTCTCCCTAAAGTGATCATATTCAAGAAGCCATGGATAAAATGAATATCCATATTATCTGCGGTTAACCTGTTTTTATCTGTATTAAGTATGGGTCGGGTAGGATAATTTATCCATTTTTGCATTACCCATTTTCGATATACCCATATCCAACCCAGCTCGTCCGTTTGCCACCCATTGTAGCCGCATACAGTAAAGGATGGTCAACTGGACATTCTTTATCATAAATTATACTACTGCGTATGAATCAAAAATTACTTTTCGAACATGCATGTCAAATCTTGAACACCCTTAATAAAATTCCTGGCGTCGACACTCATATATATACGCACCTTAGTGACCATGTCAAGAGCTATCTTTGAAGAAGCGTAAGCAAGACTCCCCGGTAATAGTGCACGGTTTAGTGCAGCAGCTGAAGATATATTAATGACAGATCCTCCGCCCTGTTTAGCATCGGGCATACATCTACAGACATATTTGGAAACCAGCCAAGCCCCTCTTAGGTTTGTATTAAAGGTATGGTTCCACTCATCCTCTGATAATTTCAGTGAAGAGCTTATACTACCTATATAGATATAGAGTTTTAAGTTTTATGCGTTGATGATAACGTAAAATATATAATTAGATTATCTATGAGATAATTATAAGTATATCTCTTGATAATATAATAGGTAATCTGATAAAGATGATATAATTATACTTTTTCATATTTAAGAATAATTAACTTTAAACTTCTATTTTGCTGGGGACTGAAGGGAGCCCCGAGCACCGGGATAACTGGCAGAAGGACCCGGCATAGACGGACCCTGACCCGATGGAGCACGAGAAGAACTCTGCGCTGCAAGGGCACCAGGAGATGAACGGACCTGCTGATAACTGTGAGATCTATGGCCAGATGATGTACCACGGTGAACTGGGCAAGCTGTCTGAGCATGCCTGAATGGACAACCTCTATTGTGCTCGAACTGATCCCCAGAAGGAGTACCACTAAATCCACCCTATCCACGAGGCCTCTTGGCCTCCCTCTCAACCCTCTCCTGACCGCGAACCATCTCAATATACCGAGCAATGTCGACAACCTCATCAAAAGTAGCACCAGACACTCTCTCTCTGGTCATAAGCAATTGAAGCTGAAAAGTGTGACCATCTATAAACCTTTTGATCCTCTCTCTGTCCGTGGGAACCAACTAGATAGAATGACGGACCAACTCTGAGAATCGTATCTCATACTGCGTCACGGACATATCACCCTGACAAAGCTGCTCAAACTGTCTGCGCAGCTCCTCTCTGCGGGACTGAGGCACAAACTTCTCCAGAAAGATAACGGAGAACTACTGCCAAGTAAGGGGTGTTGCGCCAACCGGCCTACGCCTTTCGTAAGCCTCCCATCCACTGAATGCAGCCCAAGAGAACTGGAAGGCAGTGAATGAGACCCCACTGGTCTCCAGAATACCTGCTGTATGGAACATCCTCTGACACTTATCCAAGAAACCATATGCATCCTCTCCCTCTACACCACTGAAAGATGGAGGCTGGAGTCTCCCAAACCTCTCCAATCTATGTTGCTCATCCTCAAGCATAGCAGGAACAACATAGTCCTGAGCAGCTACAACCGGCTGGGCAGGTGGTGCCCCCGGTGTCTGGAATCCATGTACCACCTGCTATGGTGTACGAGCGGCGGGAGTCTGAGCACCTCCCCGACCTGAGAAGTGGTTGCTGCGGCCAGAACAGAGACCGCCTGAGCAAGGCTGGTGCACGCAGTCAGAATCTGAGCTAAGGCCTCCTGAAGGCCTGGAATCACAATAAGCATAAATAGTGCCTGAGTTGGTACATCAACAACTAGAATCTTGTCCTGATCTGAGGCAACTGGTGGATCTGCAGGTACTGTCCCAGCTGCTGTGCAGGCTGCACCTCTGCCCCTACCATGGCCTCTACAACGGCCTCGGCCACTCACGGCCCTGGCTGGTGGTACTGGTGGCTGGCCCTCCTTACCGATAGTACGAGTCCTCATTATCTATGAGAGAATGAAACAATAGATGTTTAGTTACTAGAATCAATAGATTCGCACGACTAAAACCTGTAGCTTATAACCAAAATTTGGAATAGAGGGAGGGAGTACAAGTTCTAGAAGTTTTTATTTATTTTAAAAAAAAAAATTGAATAGAGGGAGTAGTAATTTAAAACTTTATAATACACAACCTCTAATGCCGGCATTGTTAACCAAGGCATCAATAAGTCCGGAGGCATCCCAAGCTCTTTGTACAATAGCCTCAATGGTAGCACCATTGGCATTGATGTCAAGCTCAACGGCGAATGCACGTCGGGTGCCGTCTGAATTGATCTCGTCGCAGAGAGATTTGAGCCTATCAACACGATGAGCGGCAACAATAATGCTGCAGCTGGCTTTCGCCAAGTCGAGACACAACTCTCGCCCAATTCCTGAGGACGCCCCTGTCACCATCACTACTATTCCGCTCAGGTCATTCCACGGCTCCATTGTTTAATTTAGGTAGTTATGCAGCTAATAATGTAATAGTGCAGAGAGTTAGAGAGTTATATGCATAGCGACGTACGTTTTATAACATTGTTGCAGGCAAGATTGGGAGTCTATTAATTGTTTTACGAAAGGGGAATAGTGCACGCAATTAGTGGTTGTGGCTCTAGGGGATCGTCTAGCCGTAAGCTTACAGTCCCTGTGAACTCAGTAACTTTTGTCCAAATCCTATATTTGTATTAAAAATTTTACTAAATTTTTATAAATATTTTATTGTAAATCTATGTATATATATACTGGCCTGCGTTTATGGTCAGTGAAAATATTTTGTGGCAGTGGCGGACCACCTGGCTAAACTGGCCTCTAACAATCAGGAACGCACTTATTATGAACATCCCTAGCAGTTGATGCTATAGGTTCCTACTATGTGGACAAGTGCCAAATGCCTAGTATTAGCCTATTAGGCTTATATATGATAAGGCCAATTTTTTTGTTAGCTAGAAGTAGAGCAGAAGTAGAGCCTATTTTTAGGGGAAGAATTCACTTTTGGTATTATTACTTTATGTATATGGGTATTGGGTAGGGTCGAGTAGAGTAATTCCTATTTTAAGGCAAAGAATTAATCGGTCGGTCGAAACTAATTGCATTCGCTAATAAAAACATATATAAAATATGTATATTATATCTATATAACACACACATATACAAAATATATTCAGCTATTATTTCTAGGAGCTGCTAAAAATATATATATTTCTCCTATTTTAATTAATTGGGTTATTATTTATTAAACTGAAAATAAATAATGAGAAAACGTAGAATAAGAAAAATATTACTGAAAAGTTGTATTTTTCGGTCACTATAATTTTTGTATCATGAGTTAGTAAAAGTTTTTTGAATTTTATGTGAGAAATATAGTTATATGACTTTGATAAAAAAAAAGTTATATAATTATATGACTATTTGTAAAATTTACCCGGTGAAAATGATACTCACAAGACATATTGATTGAGGCATTCCCATAAAATGCTGAATTGGATACATTTATTCCAATATTCAGAGGTAAATTTGAATGTATAGGGTTTTCATAATATAGGAGTATGAAGTATTTGATTTTGAAATAAAAAGGAACCTATAAGACTGAGTGATATATAGAGATGTTTAGCATAATTTTCCCTTTAGAGAGTTATAGAGTTATAGAGTTAGAGAGTTATATGCATGGCTACGTACATTTTATAACATTGGTGCAGACAAGATTGAGAGTCTATTAATTGTTTTACGAAAGGGGAATAGTGCACGCAATTAGTGGCTGTGGCTCTAGGGGATCGTCTAGCCGTAAGCTTACGGTCCATGTGAACTTAGTGACTTTTGTCCAAATCTTATATTTGTATTAAAAATTTCACCAAATGTTTATAAATATTTTATTGTAAATCTATGTATATATATACTGGCCTGCTTTTATGGTCGGTGGAAATATTTTGTGGCAGTGGCGGACCACCTAGCTAAACTGGCCTCTAACAATCAGGAACGCACTTATTATGAACATCCCTAGCAGTTGATGCTATAGGTTCCTACTATGTGGACAAGTGCCAAATGCCTAGTATTAGCCTATTAGGCTTATACATGATAAGGCCAATTTTTTTGTTAGCTAGAAGTAGAGCAGAAGTACAGCCAATTTTTAGGGGAAGAATTCACTTTTGGTATTATTACTTTATGTGTATGGGTATTGAGTGGGGTCGAGTAGGGTAATTCCTATTTTAAGGCAAAAAATTAATCGGTCGGTCGAAACTAATTGCATTCGCTAATAAAAAATATATAAAATATGTATAGTATATCTAAATAACACACACATATACAAAATATATTCAGCTATTATTTCTAGGAGGTGCTATATATATATATATATATATATATATATATATATATATTAATTGGGTTATTATTTATTAAACTGAAAATAAATAATGAGAAAACGTAGAATAAGAAAAATATTACTGGAAAGTTATGTTTTTCGGTCACTATGATTTTTGTATCATGAGTTAGTAAAAGTTTTTTGAATTTTACGTGAGAAACATAGTTATATGACTTTAGTAAAAAAAAAGTTATAATTATATGACTATTTGTAAAATTTACCCTGTGAAAATGATACTCACAAGACATATTGATTGAGGCATTCACATAAAATGCTGAATTGGATACATTTATTCCAATATTCAGAGGTAAATTTAAATGTATAGGATTTTCATAATATAGGAGTATGAAGTATTTGATTTTGAAATACGAGGAACCTATAAGACTGAGTAATATATAGAGATGTTTAGCATAATTTCCCCTTTAGTTTTGGAAATCTTACACAATATCCTCCAAATTTGATGATTGGAACAACTACATCATTGGTTTATCTTGGTCAGTTACTCGATGATGTATTTTTATGGTATGTATATAGGCACCATGAAATCACATAATATATTTTTATCAGTTACTAAATAGTATTATGTATATAATATAAAGAATCACATATTTCGAATCTTAGCCGATAAACAACCAGTCTTCCCGTGAATTTAGCCGAAGATGGAATATCATACATTAACTCATCATAGAATATAAGGAAGGAGGATTATGGGATTCAAAACTCACAAAAATTGAACAGCACTAATGAGTTGTTTGATTGCTAGTTAGAGTTATGCACGTATCTTTTTAAAGTAATTTCGTCATCTGGTGGCGAAGAGTTATGCATGTATTAGTAATGTAGTGATTAGTTACGGAAGAATTAGTTATGCAAGATTTAATTCAATTGGAATAAGTAATGTATAGATTAGTTATGCGGACGGTAGCGCATAAAGCCGCCATTGTATCGCCTCCTTTGTTGACTATTTGAATATTAATTTTGTTCAGATCTAATCCGTAATTTCTTAAATAATCTAACCTTGTCAGTTTGTAGAATTGTCGTGAATGAGCGAATAAAGTTGGCCAAGCAATTAGCTAGCAAATATTGTAGGACTTAGATTTAATTCGACCAAATCATATATCTGCTGACCAAACAGCATTTGGTGCCAGCGGTGTAAGCCTTAAACCTTCAAATGGATAAAAAGATTTTTAAAAAAAGTCAGAGTGACGCACAAAGCATCTCCTATTCACACAGGATATGGGAAAAAGTCACACCTCCAACGGGTGTGATGTATACAGTCTACCCTAACAAAAGCATCAGTGATTGCTTCCGCGGTTCGATCAGTAAATCATACGGAGATAACTTTACCGTTGTTCAAAGAATCCCCTCAAATAGATAAGAGTAAATACTCTAACATTTCCATTTCTTGTGCACATTATATTACTGGTTTTCTCAACAGACGGATCAAATTCAACTTCATATCTTCTTCATCTAGTTCTAAAGTGATGAGAAAATGGGGACTCATGTTAAGGTAGCTCCACCATCGACAAAGAAAACATTGCCCGATACATATTCTGAAGAATCATGGATTAAGTACCGAACCACTGATGTTAAACCCGGATCCGTCTTTGCAAAAAAATTCAGAGAAACGGTTTTGAAAAGATAATTATGGAACCATTTCTGTTGGACAAGGTTCTCTGTTATCTCAGACTTGAAAATTCTTGGTGATATTGATGTTTGGAATAAACCCCACATAAATAATATCCTCGGTAATAAAAGCGGAATAATAACATAGCACCGAGATACAGTAATTTACAAGAAGAAAAGAGTGACAACGATACCAAAATTTTTACGTGAAAAACCCTTTTGAATAAGGGAAAAACCACGGCTCCGAGACGAGCAACTGATATAATTATAGCAAGGAATTTTACACTTTGTAGGTCCAAGTAAAATATTCTAAAGACCACTACAACACTCAAAAGAAATAATCCTCTTTTGATATTCTTACCTCACTACAATATCACTTACTCTTTGTTTTTCTCACAGACTATTTTCTTATATATTGTCTGTGAAACCTCACTCTTTCTTTCTCTCTTTGTTACTCTTTCTTTCTCACTTTGTTGATGTGTAGAAATGAGACCTGAATCTCTCCTTTTATAGCCGAAGCCTCACTCTCTAAAGCCTACTATATTTGATAATTTGTACACATTTTTTCTTCTTTTTCTTTAATGTTGACAATTCAACAAAGTTGGCTACCAAATCAAAGAAATTCAACAAAGTTGGCTACCAAACCAAAGAAGTTCTCAGCCAAATATTTTTCTTAGGCACATGCCTATTACTTTGGCTTTTGAATTAGATGGACCCCATAAATCTCCCCCTCCGGTCTCATTTATTTAGAGGAGGTAG
The DNA here is from genome assembly GCF_000390325.3 of Nicotiana tomentosiformis. Taxonomy (NCBI): domain Eukaryota; kingdom Viridiplantae; phylum Streptophyta; class Magnoliopsida; order Solanales; family Solanaceae; genus Nicotiana; species Nicotiana tomentosiformis. Next base: position 40,966,744 of record NC_090813.1, on the reverse strand, counting down.
CACTGTCTTCTAGTTTGAATGCATGTCGACAATATCTTTGCTTAGCTCGAACTTGACTCTTGGTACCACCTTGGTCAGCATATCTGTGGGATTCTCACTTGTAGAAATCTTCAAGACTTTTAGAAATTCATTCTCTACCATTTCTTAAATCCAATGATATCTCACGACGATGTGTTTGATCCTTGCATGGTACATGGAGTTGTTGCTAAAAATGCTCTCCGTACAAGATGACTATTCGCTACAGTAATGAGTGGTGCCTTTATGGCAGCTGCACCGCTGTCCGGCGGCCAAAAGCCATCGGACCAGTCCCAAAAGAACCCCCGACCCATTGTGCACCTTCCCCAATTGGTTTCATCTTCAAATTCAAAGCCACCTGCTGCAGATCTTCAAAATGGTAATGCAATTACTGTAGCAAAATGTTGCCCGGGAGATTCTAAAATTTTCTGGCTCGATTCGGGCTCAAATTTTGCACTTCGAAGCCGTGGGGTTTGTTCTCCACATCAAGAACTAGCTCTCCGCCAAAAATCAGGCAATTTCACCGCTGGTAATACAGAGTCACGAACTCTAATTGAATACATGCAATGATCTCAAAGATCGAATATACAATACTATTCGAATAAGAGTTGATAGTACAATATAATAAAAAGACTCCAATGGACTGCGATGACCAAGCAGTCCTACCTTGAATTCTTGCGATCACGCTCTAATCTATGCCAGAATTCAATATCTTCAATACCTGGCTCTGCACAAAAATATGCAGAAGTGTAGTATGAGTACTCCACATTCGGTATCCAGTAAGTATCAAGACTAACCTCGGTGGAGTAGTGACGAGGTGTAGTCAAGACACTCACTAGTCAAATAACTTGTGCAATATAGCATACAAAAATAATAAAAAATAAATAGCAGTGATGGCAATAATAATCAACTTGTGACATAAACATCAACGCAATAGGAACACCATAAATATTGCTCAAACGAATATAAACACAAGTACAACCAAGTAATCAAGTCCTTCAAAATATACGTCTTTTATCTATGAGTTTTTCAAATAAAAATCTTTAGAATGTAATCTGTACAATTAAATATATCCCAAATATACTTCTTTCAAATAAATATCTTACGAATATAACTCTTTCAAATAAATATCTTTAAATATAATTAATTCAAGTAAATATCTTTCGAATATAATTCTTTCAAGTAAATACCTTTCGAATATAATTCTTTCAAGTAAAAGTCACCGTGTGACACCTCATTTAACTTTCATGGTGTGAGAAACATATTCAACATATCACATTGAATGGCACGGTAATACCTTCGCGCACTTATCTTATTCTCACCTGATATATATATCAAATAAATTGGTACGACAACATCCTTCGTGCATTTATCTCTTTCTCAATGTGTATACATATAACAGTACTAACTAGGTGGGAGAAATGCCAATAACAATAAAAAAAATAAAGTGGGAGGCACACAAGAAGCAACAACGACGATAAGACACATAGAAAACATAGGTGCACAATAAGAGTTCAAGATAAAGGCATGAATGTATACACAATGAACAGATATCACAATATAATGTATGTCTTTTATCCTCGCCTGCACGGAACACCTTTCGTGCCATGAACATATGATAATATAAAAATAATGGCACGACATCACCCTTCGTGCTTTTACTCTCATCCTCACATGATAATATAAATGAAATGGCATGTCATTATCCTTCGTGCATATTAAGAATGACACGTCATCACCCTTCGTGCTTTATACTTTTCCTCACATGATAATATAACTGAAATGGCACGGCATCACCTTTCGTGCTTTACACTCTCAAATGGCACGACATCACCCTTCGTGCTTTATACTCTCAAATGGCACGACATCACCCTTCGTGCTTTACACTCTTCCTTACCAAGAACATGTATATCATTAACAAGCAAGGTAGGAAGCATAAATAACATCAAGGAGAGTGTTTAAACGACAACACAATACAATAATTCATATTACAATTTTTCCATCTACCATAACCAACTCCAAAGATACAACAAAAATCAATTAATTTCAAAGCAAATAGCCCAAGGCTCCACACAACGTATATAAAACCTCAAAAACAACAACAGAGATGGAAAAGTAACTCAGCATAGGACAACACCTTCTTTAATCCAAATTTTTGAAAAATATATTTACGCCTCTTTTTAAGCTTATTTAATTAATTTTTTGCAGATGAAAAATTCATAATGAAATTAAGTCCAAGAAATATCAAATCAACAAACACACAGAATTCACATAAAATCCAAGTGGCAATCACTCCAAATTATCTTATAAAATACAAACTCGACAAACAAGGAACAAGGCATGACAAATAAAGGATTTACTATGTCCCAATAATTTTTCAATTTAATATATAAGGGTGTCTACAAATTTTAACCGGTATAAATTGCACATATAAACCAAGTACATACTCGTTATCTCGCATACATGATTTTCAATCACATAATTTCCAAATAAGACTCAATGTCTAAGGGATAGTTCCTCCACTCAAGGTTATGAAAGATACTTACCTTTTTGAACTTATGCTGATATTCCAAAATAGCCTTCTTGCTTGAATTGACCTCCCGACAGCTCAAATCTATTCAAATTGATTGTATAACTTCATTAAAATTCATCGAAAATAATTTCGGATAATAAAACGTCAACTTAAAATTTTGCATTAAAAAGTCAATGCGGGACCCGCCTCTCGGAACCTGATAAAATTTTCACGAAATTTGAAGACCCATTCCGATACTAGTTCAACCATACCAAATTTACCAAATTCCGATAATGAATCGACCTCCAAATCTTAAATTTTTGTTTTTGAAAGATTTTACAAAAATCTCATTTTCTTCCAATTGTTTCACCAATAAAATATGACAATAATCATGGTATCATGAAATATAATGAAAACCGAGTAGGAAACACTTTCCCCAATCCATTTGGTGAAAATCCTCTCAAAAATCGCCCAAATCCGAGTTCCCTAGCTCCAAAAATGTTTAAATGAGTTAAAAAACAAAACTGCTCAATAAAAACCCATTTTCCGTCACTAAAAGTCCATTTTCCATCACTAAAAGTTTATTTTCCGTCACTAAAGATCCGCACCAGAACCTGTTTGCACCAACAATTTAATATTTCACTAAAAAGGCTCTAACTCCATCATACGAACTCGGAATTCGACGATTCTTGTTCCTATGAGTCACAAATAATAATACGAACCTAGTCGTTTAATCAAAACTCTTTTAGGAGCTTATTTGCTTAATGCGATACCAATTTCACTCGTTAAATAATTAACTCATGTTTCGCGCTAAAGACCCGATCGCGACTTGATGAAATTAGACCAAACATTTCAGATCATTCCTATAATTCATTATCAAACTCTCGAAAGTCTCGAAATCGAATTTCGATCTCTAGAACTAAAAATGGACCTTTGGATCATTACACGCTTATGCTCAAAACACCAAACTCTTCAAAAAACTCTTACGAGACAACTTGTAGTGTATAAATCATAATATTTTGTACGCAAATCCAACTTCCAAACGGTTTAAATTTATGAAAACTAGATACAAAGCTCTACAACTTTTATTTTTGGATAATTGCCAAATTCCTTATAGATTACGAGATATAAGCTTTCAAAATCAGCCATGTGCAGCATAAATTTCTGTGATGCACATTGCCAGGCAAAACAACTGCAGTACCAGGCTCTAGTTAATCGGTCATAACATTCTGTACAAAAGTCCAAATGATGAATGGTTTATATTTCTAAAAATTAGACTCAAAGGCTACAACTTTTATTTTTGGAGCATCTCCAATTTCCTTACAGATTATTAGGTATGAGCTTCCAAAGTCAGCCATGCGCAGCAGAAATGTTTGCGATGCACACTGCTGTAGCAACAAAACCAACACTTAAAAATGGCTTAGAAATGGTCTGAAACCTCTCTGAAACTCACCCGAGCCCTTCGGGACCCCGTTCGAACATACCAACAAATCTCAAAACATATTATGGACTTAGTAGAGGCCTCAAACCACATCAAACAATACCGAAACAATGAATCAAACCGCGAATCGAACTTATGAGTTTATGAAATTTTCCAAATTCTATATCTTGTGTTGAAATAATCCAGAATGACTTCAAATTTTGCATGCAGGTTATAAATGACATAATGGAGCTATTCTAATTTTCAGAATTAAATTCCGACCCCGATATCAATAAAGTCAACTCCCGGTCAAACTTTCTAAAAATCTTCCATTTTCCAACTTTCGCCATTTCAAACCAAAATCAATTACGTACTTCCAAATAAATATCTGGACACACTCCTAAGTACAAAATCACCATACGAAGCTATTGACATCATCAAAATTCCATTCTGGAGTCGGTTGCTCAAAAGTCAAACTCCGGTCAAACTTTAGAAATTCAAGCTTTATAAAATCAAACCTTTTTTTTTTTCAAAAACTAACGGAAAATGTGCCTACGCACCTCGGAATAACTTCAAATTTTGAACATAAGTCATAAATATTGTTACAAAGCTGATCAAATTCTCGGAATCCAAATCGGGACATTGTATCAACAAAGATCCAATTATGGCCAAATTTAAGAATTCTTTAAACCTATAAATTTCTAGTTTCCGTCAAATGGCGATAATTCAAGCTAGGGCCTTCCAAATTTGATTCTGGGCATACGACCAAGTCCCAAGTCACGATACGGACCTACTAAAACTGTCAAAATACTGATCCGGATCCATTTTCTCAAAACATTGACCGAAGTCAACTTAAAAGAGTTTTAAAGGCAAAATTTCACATTATCTTTGGTTTTTCATATAAAATTTTCTGGAAAAAGATACAGATTGAGCACATAAATCGAGAAAGGTTGAATGAAGCTATTCAAGGTCTCAAAATTCATAAATGAAGGTTAAAATTAAAAATGACATATCGGGTCATCACACATACTCCTTCTAATGCAATCCAAGCTCTTGAAGAAACAGTTTCAACCATAACATCTCCTTGCCAGCTTTAGTAGCGACAATATACTCCGCTTCAGTTGTAGAGAGTGCGACATACTTCTGCAACCTCGACTGCCATGATATAGCTCCCCCTGAAAATGTAAACAAATATTCAGTAGTGGATTTTCTATTATCAATGTCACCTGCCATATCAGCATCTCTATAGCCCTTTAAGATTGGATCAGATCCTCCAAAGCCCAAACAATCTCCTGTGGTACCTCTCAGGTATCTGAGTATCTACTTGACTACTTCCTAGTGTTCTTTTCCAGGATGTTCAAGAAACCTGCTGACAACACCAACTGCATGAGCAATATCAGGTCTAGTGCATACCATTGCATACATCAAGCTTCCGACTGCTGAAGAATAAGAAACTCTAGCCATGTTCCCTTTCTCCTCCACTATTGTAGGACACATCTTCTTGCTCAACTTTAGATGAATAGCAAGAGGTGAGGCGACTGGCTTAGTATTTTTCATGTTGAAGCATTCCAGTACACGTTCAATGTACTTCTCCTGAGACAGCCACAACTTTCTACTTGTTCGCTCTCGAACTATCTTCATACCCATAATTTGTTGTGCTGGGCCCAAGTCTTCCATATCAAATGACTTGGACAAATCTCTCTTCAACTTTGCAATCAGCTCCTTGTCTTGTCCTACAATCAACATGTCATCCATATACAATAATAATATAATAAAGTTGTTATCAGAAAATCTTTTGAAGAATACACATAGATCAGAATAGGTATTTATGTATGTTTGAATTTTCATGAATGAGTCAAACTCCATGTACCACTGCCTTAGTGCCTGCTTCAATCCATAAAGACTCTTAATCAATTTGCACACCATGTGTTGCTTTAGCACAATCCGAATGTTCTGCAGCAATTTACGGAGAGAAAAGGATGGAAATGGTTCACCTTCCGATTGAAAGATGCCAATGAATACCTCGTCAAGGAATTTTATGCCAATGTTGCCCACATCAAAAAGGGTAAAAAGGTGACGAAGGTCTAGAACTTGAAAATCCAGTTTGATGGAAACTCACTGAACAGTTATGCATGGTTTGAGGAGGTCGAGGTCGTGCAATACTTGGAGAAGCTAGCCTTGGGTGATGCAGTTCGCTCATGGCTAGCTGAGATACTTGCTATTCCGGGGACAACACCTGCATGGCTCACAGCAGGAGTTCAAATTGTCAGAGCCACACTTAACTTTGAAGCAAAAGGATGGGCAACATTCGTGTGCATCCGTCTTGACCCATGCCAGCATGAGAATGTCCTTCCACTCTCTAGGGCAGTATTGGTAGCTTCCATCATGGCACGCTATCCTGTTAATGTAGGAAATTTTATGTCCTACAACATCTCCAATGCAGTTCAAAAAGAAGAAAGAGCATATCCCTACCCCAACTTCCTCACAGAGTATTTCCACGACCAAGGGGTAGAGCCGAGACATTTTAATTTGGAGGTGAAAGCTAAAAAGCCTTTCTCATGGTACCACCTCTAGGGAGCGAACAACCCTAAGTTCAAGAGTAAAGCCACTACCCCCACTAGCCAGTCTAAAGAGCCAGGGGTAGTGGCCACCGGGTCAGTTGTTGAGCCCTCCACAGCAGCCTGTACTTCTACCGGAGCAGCTGCCATGCCTGCTCCTTCCTTCGGTCCATCCATCATAGTGCCATTATCTGTGCCTTCATCTTCCACCTATCCTCAGACTGCACTGCGGGTTTCAAAGATACTATCCAGCCTCAACAACTGGATGCAGGCAGCTACCACAAAGCTGACTGTCCTATCCAGTGCAGTAGCAGCACAGTCTTCAGCCCCATCAGAGCTTCAGGTACCTCCATCATCGGAGGAGTCTTTGTAGAAGAATTTGGATAACCAGAACAAGATTCTGGACGACCAGAAGAAGATTCGAGAGACTCTTGATACACATGGGGGGATTATCAAGGATTTGGGAAAGCAGGTGAAGAAGATGCGAAAAACTCATGCATCTAAGGATTCGGTGGAGAAGTTGAGCAAAGAGGTTCAGAAGATTTCTTCTGCCGGTGATATTCCACTGGACATGTTCATGGGGGAGACAGCCCTAGCAGCACCTACACCAGTGCATGAGGCATCAGATACAGCAGCTGGCCAGTCTGAGGAGCTGGCTGCCACTGCATATATTGCTGAGGAGATGATCCAGATGCTCAGGCACCCCGTGGTCCCCTAGTCAGAGGATGTGGAGATCCAGTTAGAGGACACGGAGGGAGCTAATGATCCTATGCAGTCTGAGGACCTCACTCATGTTCCTGACCCGATGCAGATAGAGACCACATAGGGAGTTCTCTTGACTCTCTAACCTTTCCCTGATCTTATTTTGATATTATCATTGAGGACTATTTTTTATTTAGGAGGGTGGTCCATTTTGATTTGATTTGTGATGACATTTGGTATGTAATAACTATGACACTATTTTTCTTTATCTTTATTTACCGTTATTTTCACTTTTGGTATGTATATAATTTTACCATTCGATGTATATATATTCATTTCCATTATGTATATATTCGTTTACTCTATTTTGTACATATTCAGTTTACTTTTCGTAATTTACTTCATAACTTCTTTCGTTATTTTTTCTTAATAGCTTAGCTTTTTATTTCCTCTAGTAGCTTCTTTTTACATTTTGTGTGAACAATAAGCCTTTGGTTTTCTTAATGCCACGTTTCTTTCCAAAGGGGGATGTTGTGTGAACCGGGTGGCTCTTCCCAACGATGGATGGCGTGACAACCTTCTTAAGGGATCGAGTCCGTTTTCTTTTTGTTTTGGTGTATATAGTAGTAGTAATAAATAAAAGTGTCTCAAGCAGGCTTCACTTGGTACTAACATATTTACTTTCGACTTCATGGTTAGAGACAAGTTGATTGGCAAAGATTAGCTCTAGTTGTGACCTTTAGACTCTTGCATTGACTAAAACAATAATCGAGTGGTTTCCTTGAGCCATTTGTGATTTCCAATCTTAGCTAGGGTTGTTATTGTAACACCTCAGAAAATTTTGAAGAACTTAAGTGTAAAGCCCGGTAAAATTTGCAAAGAAAATAATGTTTCATGGTGCCAGACTAGGATTACGTGTTTGAGGATTGCAAGCTCGCCGCGGCGAGCTTTTCGGACCTTTTGGGTTAAACAATGCACGAAAAAGTAAAGAAACAATTTTGATGGAAAAGTGCATTTCTGCGGTCTATTAAGAGACCGCAGAATAACTCTGCGGATCGCATAATGACCGCAGAGTGAGACAGTTAATTGGGTCAGTTGGAAGCAATTATGCGGTCTACTATGCGACTACATAACTGTTATGTGATGTACTATGCGACCGCAGAACAATTATGCGGACCGCATAGTGACCGCAGACTCAGGAAGATTTTTGGTCATTTTGGACACCAATTATGCGGTCCGCATAACCATTATGCGGTCACATATGCGACTGCAGAATCTGTTCCGGAGCTATATTTTTTGGATTTTAAAACCCGACCCTACTTCGTTAAATACACGCAAAGAGTCATTTTTGAGCAAATATTCTGATGTTTTAGAGAGAAGGGAGAGTGTTTTAGAGAGAGAAAACCCTAGGCTAATTATTCATCAAGTTTTGCTCAAATCTTGGAAGATTAACAAGGAAAACCCACAAGTTCTCCATCTAAGAGGTAAGGTTCCATACCCTAGTTTTCAATTTCGAATTTAGATAGAAGATGGTTGATTAGGGGTATGATTCTTGGGTATGAGAGTATTATCTATACATCCATGTACTAAAAAGATTTGTGGGAAGATTGTTGAGCTTAAATACGTAAGGATTGGTTTGTGTAGTGAAAACAATCTTGTAGAAGAACCTTGTGATTAAATTTGCACACCTAGTGTTTGATAAAATGCTCAAAAGAGCTAAGACCATGAATATCTTCCTAACTGTTGTTAAATTTTGTTATGTCTCAAAATAGATTGGGATTGCTAGAATTTACGAAACGTTGTAGTGATTTAAGGAAAGCTCAATTGAGGTATGTTGGCTAAATTTTCTCTCTTGGAATTGAATTCCATAATGTTTCTGTGAGTTTCAAAGTATGGGTTGCATATTAAAATGTGGTGGCTTGAATCGTATTTCAAATGAAATCTAGTATGCCAAATTGTGTGAGAAAATCTCAATATTCTTAAGACTCTTAATTGCTCATATATGTACCTAAAGTCTTGATTGGGAATATCGTATTGTTGATAACCTATAAAGATGGTTAGAAGTGAAATCATTAAATTGGGTATATAAAATGTGGCCAACGTGCCAATAGTGAAAGTTATACTTATGACCAATGGTGCCAATGAAATGAAATAATGTGAGAAAGATTATGAAATGAGCTTTGACTCAACTATTCCAAAATTGACTTCGACAATATAATCGGCTAAAAGTTTATGAATTCAGGTGATGCCCATATATGTCTATTTTAGCTAATGCTATGCTTTGTAAGTAATTTTCAATGTGTTTTGCGTTCTTACATATTCATGAGTGGAAATTGCGTATGATTTTAATTTGTGCATCGATTGCCAATCATTTTACTCCCTTTATTGGAAAGAAATCGATTGTGTTTAAAGCCTTCCTTACTAATGAATTTAAAGTTGTGATTTTTGGAATATTCTACTTGTTGATAATTATGATGATGATCTATGAAAGGGAAGAAATGAAAGTGTGGAATATGAAATACGGTCATTGCTCCATGAATAAAGAATCATATGTATGGCCAAGAGAGCCAATGAAATAATAATGTTGTAAGTGGTTGGAAGTACGGATTAGGAGATATGTAGTGTGAGAGGTTATGAGAGGTACGTATTTGTACTTTTGTTTCCAATGTGTTATGAAACCCTATGGACGGTCTATGAAATGCATAGGTATATTGTGTTATGAAACCCTATGGACGGTCTATGAAACGCATAGGTACATTGTATTATAAAATCCTATGGATGGTCTATGAACGCATAGGTACATTATGTTATGAAATCCTGTGGACGGTTTATGAACGCATAGGTACATTGTGTTATGAAATCCTGTGGACGGTCTATGAACGCATAGGTACATTGTGATATGAAATCCTGTGGACGGTCTATGAACGCATAGGTACATTGTGATATGAAATCCTGTGGATGGTCTATGAACGCATAGGTACATTGTGTTATGAAATTCTGTGGACGGTCTATGAACGCATAGGTACATTGTGATATGAAATCCTGTGGACGGTCTATGAACGCATAGGTACATTGTGTTATGAAATCCTATGGACGGTCGATGAATGCATAGTTACATTATGTTATGAAATCCTGTGGACGGTCTATGAACGCATAGGTACATTGTGATATGAAATCCTGTGGACGGTCTATGAACGCATAGGTACATTGTGATATGAAATCCTGTGGACGGTCTATGAACGCATAGGTACATTGTGTTATGAAATCATGTGGACGGTCTATGAACGCATAGGTACATTGTGATATGAAATCCTGTGGACGGTCTATGAACGCATAGGTACATTGTGTTATGAAATCCTGTGGACGGTCTATGAACGCATAGGTACATTGTGATATGAAATCCTGTGGACGGTCTATGAACGCATAGGTACATTGTGTTATGAAATCCTATGGACGGTCTATGAACGCATAGGTATATTGTGATATGAAATCTTGTGGACGGTCTATGAACACATAGGTACATTGTGTTATGAAATCCATTGTGATATGAAATCCTGTGGACGGTCTATGAAACGCATAGGTGCATTGTGTATAAGAGGTATAGATGTACGGTATGAATAAACACTATGGACGGTATATGAAACGCATAAGTGTATAATATGATATGTGAGCACTAAGGATGGTCTAATGAGACACATTATTAATGTAGACAATAGGTGCCCTTTTGTGGTCCTTGTTTGTACAGGTTGTTTCAATTACATTATATTATGTGTTCCGCGTATAGATCATATGGGCATTCTATTTTGAAAGAGGATTTCTAGCTATATATACTAGTACTATTCGACAGTACTAACGTCCCTTTTGCCGAGGGCGCTGCATCTTTAATGGATGCAGGTGGTTCTACAGCAGGTGGCATTGATCAGTGATAGCAGTACACTCCTTTCAGCCAATTTGGTGAGCCCTACTTCATTTCGGGGTCATGTATCTTTTATTTCTCATGTACTTTGTGGTTGAGGTATAGCCGGGGCCTTGTTGCTGGAATTTCCATATTACTCTTCAGTTGTACTTAGAAGCTCTGTAGACAGGTTGTGGGTGGTATTTGATGTTGGGAATTGGATTAGAATTGTTGGTATTTGGCAACATGTTTTTTATTAAATCTATAAACTCGTACTATTTTGGAAATATTGAATGATACTGTTAATGGGAATGAAATGGAAGCGGTTAATGAAATCTCTTCAGTATTTGATTAACAGAGTACATCTCCTCTTTATTCACGTATGAATTTGGGTCGAATAAAATCTAACAGGCTTACTCAGTCGGGTTCACTCGGTTGAGAGCCGGTTGCGCTCCTCGATTTTGGGGTGTGACAGTTATGGGACTCGACTTTGTTCTCTTCAACAATCCAGTAGCTTGAGAGGTGAGGTATTGAATTGCAAGTCCAAGTCCCGTGCCAATAAGTCTAGAACTTGCCCTGAATATTTGTCTAGGCAAAATTCTAAGTGTAGCTCGACTTGAGAAATGATTGTAGGCTCTCCTTGGTCCAATTTGAACTTTGAAAGCTTCTGTAGCCTACCAATATGATATTCCTAGTCAACTCCTTTGAACCTAAGCATTTTTCATTCAATAGCCACATTACAAGCCTTTATCCGTTCTATAATGACCCTCTCTTGGCACCCAATCTTTCCTTAGCATTCATGATGAACAATTGGCAAAAGCAATAAGTTTGGGGGAGAGAAGAGGAATTTAAAAGTGATAAAAGGTTCAAAGAAAAAAAAAGAATTGTTGAAAAGGAAAGGCAAAGAAAATGAAGAAAAGCCAAAAAAAAAAATACGTCCAAAAGAAAGCGAAGGTTGAAGGGATTCAAAGAACGCAATGATGAAAGGCATGGAATGATGAGAAAAGGAGAAAAATGATTGTCATGAGTAAGAAAGAGTGACGATGTGTCTCTCTAGTTCCCCTAAGGAAGAAGAAAATGACTCAAAGAGTCAAGAAAGTATGAGCCGAAATGAGAAAATGGAGTGCTTATGGAAAGATGAAACCATCATAGTTCGATAAAGGCCTACCTTGATCCAAAAGCCTTCATTACATCCTATTAAAGCCCTATATGATTTCAAGTTAAGTGAGCTTACATTAGTGGTGATTTACATAAGGGGCAAGCTTATGGTACTTAGAGTCGGACTTGTGGCATTCTTTTGAGAGTGATGAGCGCACTTCTTCACAATTCTTGTTTTGAGTGGTACATTCTGAAAAAGTGAGATTTGCTTATGGAGAGTAGAGGAGGAGGAGTTTGGGATCCACAATGACCTATGGAATAGAGTGATCTTCCTTGATGAATTGAGTCAACTCTTGATGCTCTAGTGTCACATTAGAACTATAGTACTCAAAAGGTCGTAACGTGATGTTGTTGATAATTCATTTGTGTTGAGGGTAATTATTAGTCCCAATTGATACTTGATAGAGTCACCTTAGGCCAGCTGAAATATCCTTTTTGTTTTTAGGTGGGAATTACCCTATTTGCTTGAGGACAAGCAAAAGTTTAAGTTTGGGGGAGTTGATAAGTAGGGATTTTAACCTGTTATTTGCTCTCTTTTACTTATGTTTAGGGCCAAAAATGCGTGAAGATATTCCCGGAAACTAATGTAATATGCTTGCTTGCAGGGATTGTTCAAAATGAGCCAAAGGAGTCATAATCAACTCATAAAGGAGTCAAAACTTGAACAAAAACCAAGACTGGGCCAAAAGATGTGAAACGCGGACCGCAAAAATATTGTGCGGCTGTGAAAGCTACAACGCGGTCGCGAGCACTATTTTGAGGTCCGCGAAAGGAAGATTCAGAGAGATGGATTTTTGGGCTAAAACATGAATGCGGACCGCGTCAAAAAGGTGTGGTCGCGAAAGTTCCTACGAGGCCGCGATTGGAATTAAGCGGACCGCGGTTGCTGAAGTTCAGAGAGCTTACATTTTAAGCAAAAACAAGAAGTGCGGTCCGCATCAAGAATATGCGGCCGCGGAAGTCTCCTACGCGACCGCGATGGAAATTACGCGGTCCACGAAACCCAGATCCAGAAGTGAAGAACGCGGGCCATAATCAGAATTACACGGCCGCGGTCAGAATTACGCGACCGCGTAACCTCCGCGGGGGTATTTTTGTTCGAAAATTTCGGCTTAGTATAAATAGAACTTTTTGTCATTTTTAGGTTATGTTGTGTATTTGCTGAGCACGTGAGACGGCTGGAACTTCCCTTTTGGGCAATTTTGTATTAGATTCACCTTTTAACATTAGATTTTCATCTTTTAATCTAGTATTATGAATTTTATCTTCTTTTCATCTTTGATTTCTGCTATTTCTATGAGTAGATAGACCCATAGCTAGGGTTGTGATCCAACCCTAGGGTGGGTATTTGATGGGTACTGAATTTTAGGGTTTGAATGTTTATGGGTTAGTGATATTTAGCCTAGTTCTTGCTAGAATTGTAAAATTAGTGGTTGCAAACACTGATTCATGTCTTTATGACTTAGTCTCTTCTTGAAAAAGAGGGAGTAAGTCTAGGAAAACTAGGATAACAAGGAATTGGGGTGAACTCAAGAAATTGATAGCCCCAATTAAAAGGTTAAACCTATAGATAGTAATACCCGACTTGAGCTAATATCACGCGACTTGCATGAATACCCATTTGGACTTGAGAAAGCCAAATTGGGCAAAATCACTCAAACTATCGAGAGGTATAGAGTGAGTACTTGGGTGAGATAGCTATATCACGACCCCAAATTAATCAAGCTTGCCCTAGATTCTTACTACCCGTTAGATGTCCACCCAGGTGGAAGTCACTACCCTAGTCCTTTTAAACACTTGAAAACTAACATCAAAAATATTGTACTTAGCTTTAATCATTGCATAAAATAGAATAGAATTAGAAGTAGAATCAAAACCAAAATGTGTGGAAGCGTAATTAGGAACAAAACACGCATCTAGACTTAGATATAAACCTAATTCCAAATCAATTAACTCCCTTTGGATTCGATCCCAACCTTGTTGGGTAAAACTGCATCGACTACTCAATAGTAATGTAGACTTGGACCCGATCCTGATTTTGTCTACCTGCTCTTTCATTTCAATGAGCATGAGTTTTACACCATCTAGATATTGCTGAATCTGCTGAAGAATTTGAGAGGCAATTGACTGAGACTCTAGTGGTTCAGTGGGAGCTTCAACCTGCGCTGGGACACTTTCAACTTTGGCGCACTTGACCCATCTATCATCACTTAAAGTGTAACCCATCATAGAAAAGGCTGTCTTATCATAGGTATTGGTAATAGGCTTGGGTGTGAAAGGTGCCAAATCAACCTTCATAACTTCAAGAATATGTGAGATAAGTAGGTCATAGGGTAGACAAGCAGCAGAAGAGGATATATCCCTCACACTTTCAAGCATATATTGACGAATCCATACAAACCAGTTGAGTCATTTATCGTTCACAAGACAGTAAAGAACAAAGATATCTCTGGTAGATAAAGTGCTGAGGGACTCAGTTCTAGGAAGTAAAATGGTGGCTATCATGTGGGCCAAAACCCGGTGTTCAAACTTTAAATTTTTGGGACCAATGTCGGGAGGATTATCAGACAGGAAGGCTTTTACTTCTTCTAAGGAAACTTCAAAGTCTTTTGGCCAGGAATTTTGCACAAAAACCTCATACCCGTTAAACTTAGCAGAAAATATCTTCTCAAATTAATAAGAGTCAAGAACAATTCGAGTGCCTAAAACCATGGACTCCAAGTCATCTTTGTCATTCACAAATAAATTTGCATAGAACATTCTCACAAGCTCTTCATACACGGAGGTCCCAATATTATCGAACAGAGAGGAAGGACATTGAAAATAAAAAACAACAATCACATCACAATTTAGATTTTTCATAAGAGAAAGACTTACAGTGCGTCCATAAGCCATAGATTTTGACTTGTTGGACTCAAACCTTGATTTCTCACTTGGTTCATAGAAGATTAATGTCCTCTGGCCCAAATTATGTACTCTCCACTTTCCCTTTCTTGCATGTAGTTTTTTGGTGTTTTGCTCCATGGGCCTCTTTCCTACCATTTTTGACTAATGGGAAGGTCATCAGAAGATCTACTGCTTTCATTGTCGGTTTTGAGAAAATCTGAGTCGATGGATGATTCCATGTCTACAGTTTCTTTAGGGTTAAAGGTTTTCTGGAACCTTCTGCTTCGTCTGGTGGCAGTGGAAGATGAGAGGTTTATTTTTGCCATGGTGAAGGTTTCTTTGGAGAGGATGAAGAGTGATAGGGAGAGAAGAGGGTTCTTATCTAGGCGTTGGGAAGGTTGAAGAGTTGTGTTGTTAAAGGAAAGGACGGATTCAGAAGAAAGTGACTCTTCTGAGGAGATGTTTTGACGGTACTGATGGAGGTGTAATAATTATACTTGCATCAAAGTAAAATTAAACACACATAAGAAGGAAAATAAAATATTTTAAACATATACAAAAGATTTGTTTTATAAAATAGACATGATGCCAATCTTTTTTCATAGTAGACAAAATCTTTCTTCTAAAAGAGGTTTTATAAAAATATCGGCAAGTTGAGATTCAGTAATAATGAATTCTAATACAATATCACCTTTAGCAACATGATCACGGATAAAATGATGCTTGATTTATATATGCTTTGCTCGGGAGTGATGCACAGAATGTTTTGCCAAACATATAGCACTAGTATTATCACAAAATATAGGAGTAGAGGTAAGAGATAAATCATAGTCGAGAAGTTGATGCATGATCCAAAGAACTTGTGTACAACAACTTCCAACAGCTAAATATTCTGCTTCAGTTGTTGACAAGGTAAAACAATTTTGTTTCTTGCTATGCCAGGAAACTAGTGCATTTCCCAACAGTTGGCATGTGCCACTAGTACTTTTCATGTCGATCTTATCACCTGCAAAATCTGCATTTGAAAAGCCCTTCAAGACAAAATTGTTAGAGTGAGCATACCATAATCCTAATTCAGAAGTCCCAATAAGATATCTTATAATGCATTTAACAGTAGTAAGATGGGATTCCTTTGGAGCCGACTGAAACCTTGCACATTTACACTCACTGAACATTATATATGGTCGACTAGCAATGAGATATAATAAGGATCCAATCATTCCTCTATACATAGTTTCATCAATATTTTTTCCATTGTTATCTTCATCAAGCATAGTTGTTGGACTCATTGGAGTCCCAATGTGCTTAGCATTCTCCATACCAAACTTCTTTATGAGCTCCATGATGTACTTGGTTTGACTGATAAAGATCCCTTTGAGAGACTGTTTGATTTGTAGTCCAAGAAAGTAAGTTAGCTCTCCCATCATACTCATTTCAAATTCTCCTTTCATAGAATGAGCAAATTCTTCACATAGAACAGATTTAGGACTTCTAAAAATAATATCGTCAACATAAATTTGAGTAATAAGATTACCTGAATTTGAGTTCTTAATAAACAGAGTTGTATCGATATTACCTCATTTGAAACCTTGAAATAGAAGAAAGGAACTTATTCTTTCATACCAGGCTCGGGGAGCTTGCTTGAGTTCGTATAGAGCTTTAGTCAACTTATATACATGATCTGGGAGAGTATAATTTACAAATCCAGGAGGTTGCTTTACGTAAACTTCTTCAGATATGTATCTATTTAGAAATGCACTTTTTACATCTATTTGGAATAGTTTGAATCCTTTATGAGTGCAAAGGCAAGTAATATTCGAATAGATTTCAATCTTGCTACAAGTGCAAATGTTTCATCGTAGTCGGTTCCTTCTTGCTGAGAATAACCTTGCGCAACAAGTCGTACTTTATTTCATACCACTAATCCGGATTCATTTAACTTATTTATGTAAACCCATTTGGTTCCTACAATAGAAGCACTTGAAGGTTTTGTAACCAGTTTCCACACTTTATTTCTTTCAAATTGATCAAGTTCATCTTTCATTGCTTTGATCCAGTAAACGTCTTTCAGTACTTCATCCACTTTCTTTGGCTCAAGTTGAGAAATTAGAGCCATGTGAGAGTTGGGCTTTTGAGATCTTCTGGTAGTGATTCCTTCATGTGAATTTCCAATAATGAATTTGTGAGGATATCCAAGTTTACTTTTTCATTCATTTGGGATGTGTGTGGTTGGTTCCCCTTCCTCAGTAGTCTATTGTTTTGTTGAAGAAGATTCTTGGATTTCATTATGTTCCTCAGTTGACTGATTTGACTGACCAGCTGACTCATCTTGACAGTCTTTTCCTACAACAACACACTTTGGAACAATAGAAATTTCCTCATCTTCAGGAAGTCTTTCATTCCTTGAGCGAGGGTTAGTATCAACAACAACAACATGAATTGATTCTTCAATGTATAAGATTCTTTTATTGTAAACTCTATATGCTCTACTTGAGGGGGAATATCCAAGGAATATACCTTCATCGCTTTTTGGATCAAACTTACCTAGATTGTCCTTTCCATTATTGTGGATGAAGCATTTGCATCCAAAAGGATGAAAGTAACTGATGTTGGGTTTCTTACTATTCCATAGCTCATATGAAGTCTTTTTAAGAATGGGTCGAATCAAACACCTGTTGATAATATGACATGCTGTGCTCACAGCTTCTGCCCAGAAGTGGTTAGGTAGAGAGTTTTCCACAATCATAGTTCTTGCCATGTCCTGTAAGGTTCTATTTTTACGTTCTACCACTCCATTCTGTTGAGGCAATCTTGGTGAAGAGAAGTTGTGAGAGATTCCTTGGTCATTGCAAAAGTTTTCAAAAGCTCTGCTTTTAAATTCTCCTCTGTGATCATTTCTGATAGTGGAAATGTAGTATCTTTTTTCACATTGGACCTTCTTATAGAAAACTTCAAAATTCCTTAGGGCTTCATCTTTATGACTTAGAAAAATAACCCACGTAAATCGAGAAAAATTATCCATAATGACAAAAACATATTTTCTACCACCTATACTAGAAGTTCTAGTTGGACCAAACAAATCCATATGCAATAGTTGAAGTGATTTAGTAGTAGAAATAATATTTTTGATTTTGAAAGATGAGCGAGTTTGTTTTCATAGTTGACATTCATCACAAATATGATCTTTTGAAAAATCTAGCTTTGGAAGACCAATGACAAGATCATGTTTAGAAAGTTTTTGAATAGTATACATGCTAGCATGTTCAAGCTTTCTATGCCAAACCCAAGGGTCATCAATCACAGAAGCAAGACAAATTTGATTACCAAGACTATCTACATTACTGATAGTATAGGCATTCATGTTTCTATTACCTGAAAGAATAACTTTACCTGATTTGTCTTCTATAAACCAGTCATGTTTTTTAAAATGAACCTCATAATCATTGTCACATAGTTTACTAATACTGAGAAGATTGTAACCGAGTTCATCAATAAGGTATACTTTGTGCACATCACATGTTGAGCTTAGAGGAACTTTTCCAACTCCAATTACGTTTTTTTTATTTGTCTCCAAAGGTAAATGTTCCTCCATCGAGTTTGGTGACTGTTTTGAATAATTGTTTGTCACCAGTCATATGTCTAGAACACGCGCTGTCAAGATACCATTTTCCTTTTCGATTCTTCTTGAGGTGTTCCAGCAAAACAAGATTACTTGTTTTTAGGTAGCCAAGCCTGTTTGGGTCCTGAATGGTTAGATTTCTGAGTGTTAGCTTGACTAGAGGATTTAGGTCGCCAGACTCATCTCCTGTTGTCCTTGAACCTGCAATGGTTAGAAGTGTGACCACGTTTTCCACAATAAACACACGACGGATTATTGGGATTTTCAGAGCCTTTTTCTGCTCTAATTTTGTTCCTGCATTGGTTAGTGTTGTGACCATTTTTACCACAGTTAGAGCATGCATGGGAGTTTCTAGTTCTAATCAAAGAGTTATGAGGCGTAATCTGATTTGATTTGACGAAACTATGACTAGTGGATTTTTATAATCCATTCAGTTGAAGTTGAAGTCATTTACTTTATCTTGAAGCATGTCACGCTCAATTTCACAAACTTCTAGCTTCAAGGCCCAGTCTTTTTTTTTCTCTTTGGATTTTTCTGAGTTCATTTAAAACTTTTTCAATATATGCAAGAGCAATATCAACAAATTCTTGAAGTTCTTAATAGTTGGGACACGTAGGAAGACGTACCTCATTGGTTCCCTCGTCTTCCATAAGACCAAGTTCACCTGAGCCTTCTTCCTCATCTACTCCTTTGTCTTTCATGAGCCCAAGCTCTCCTGAGTCCTCATTGCTATCTTCTTTAATGGCCATGAAACACATATTTGCAATTTCTTCATGGTCAGATTCTTCTTCATCACTCCAAGCTCCAAAAAACTTCTTCTTTTGAAGGTTCCTGTTGAGTTTCTTCTTTAATACAGGACAGTCAGCTTGAATGTGTCCATGTTTTCTACATTCATAGCATCTTCTATCATTTTTATCATTTTCATTATTTGTCCTTCCTTTTCTGAAGTTTGATTTTCCTCTTCTGCTATATCTGTTCTTTCTCATCATGCTTGCTACAACTTGGGAAAGCATGGCTATATTTTCATCCCGTTCTCCTCCTTCCTCTTCCTCTTCATTTTCTGGTTCAACCACAGTTGTTTTAAAGGCTACTGTTTTCTTCTTTTATTGTTGAATTTGCCTGTCCAAGTGAGTTTTCTCAAAGGTAATTAGATCACCTCTAAGTTCATCATAAGACATTTTATCAAGGTCCTGACATTCTAGAGCAATAACCTTGGGCTGCCAAATTGTGGGTAGACTTCTAAGGATTTTTCTGACCTGTTCTTCGCTCTTTATTGGCCTACTAAAGGATTTTAGATCTCCAAGGATTTTGCTGAACCTGGAGAATATTTCTTTCACTAATTCTCCATCCTTCATTTGAAATAGCTCATAGTCATGAACTAGAAGATTGATCCTTGTTTCTTTTAACTTGTTGGTTCCTTCAAATGTGATCTCCAATTTATCCCACATTTCCTTGGCAGTTTCACAGCTTGGAACCTTGTCATACTTTTCTCCACTGATAGCATTATACAGTAGATTTTTTGCTTTGGCATTCACAGTTATAACAATAGCTTGTTCATGAGTGTAATAATCTAAGTCAAGTGGATCAGTTGATATAATGACTTGATCATTTGCATCTTTCTTTGGTGGAATTGGGAGATTTCCCATTTTGATAACATGCCAAACTTTGATGTCATATGATATAGTGTATGTTTCCATACGAACTTTCCAGTGAGAAAAATATTGTCCGTTGAAATATGGAGGTCATACATGAGAGGTTCTTTCTTGAAATAATGCACCGACGACTGTGTTTGATCCCATGATCTTTTCCTCACTAGCTTTTAAGCAAAGTTTGTGAGCCTGGCTCTGATACCAATTGAAAGTAAAAGGGGAGGGGGGAGTGAATTGTGGACTATTAAAACTTAGTTGACTAAGTTTGAGTTTAGTCGACTAGTTTTCGTACAATACATTGATAAGATAGAGAAGAATGCAATGAATTGAAAGCAAAATGAGACACAACAGTTTTTATACTGGTTCGGTACCGGCGTGGTACTTACGTCCAGTTTTTCTTGGGTCACAATGGTTCTCTTAGATCTTGATAAATAATTACAATAGTGATGGTTTTATCTCGTTCACCAGCAACAATGTTTAGCAACAATAATTTCTGGATATTGACACAACTCTCTTTTGTATTCTAACTCTTTCTATCTTTTATGACACTTGTAGACTTAAGAATACAGTACTTGTATTAAGAACTAGAGAGACTTAGAAGACAGTATTTGTAGTTGCATAATTCAATCCTTGAGTTTGCCATATTTTATAGGCGAGTATTGTTGTGTATTGGTATTTCATTCCAGAAAGGTGTTTTTGATTCCTTCAAGAGAGATGGGCTAGATTTATTAATCCAAGGAGTGCTCTGTTCCATGTCGAATGCTCCATGCTTTATTGAGGAAATGAGCAACACTTCAAATTGTCTCCATTTTGTGGGGTAGATTAATTAATCCAAGGAGTGCTTCATGTTTTATCAAAGAAAGGAGCAGCACTTCCAATTGTCTCCCACTATGTTGTGTTTCCCACTCAAATTGTCTCCCATTGCTTCCGTCCTTCCTTCTTGGTCTTCTTGGCTTGAGCTTCTGCTGAATCTTCTGTGATTTGGTTTCCTTTTTTTTAGCTTCTTGTCCTAGCATCGTCTCCTTTGATTTAGCATTACTAACTTTTCTTTGATCTCATTTCCTCTTACAATCAAAGTAGATAGGATTTAGTTTTGCACAATTGTCATCATTGAAACTTAGATGTAACACACAATTCAACAAAGTTGGCTACCAAACCAAAGAAATTCAACAAAGTTGAGTACCAAACCAAAAATATTCAAGAAAGTTAGCTATCAAACCAAAGAAATTCTCAGCCAAATATTTTCCTTAGACACATGACTATTATTTTGACTTTTGAATGAGATGGACCCATCAATTGAGTTCACTCTAATCTTGTCTACTCACAATTCAACGGCCATCATCTGCTTGTCATTATTTAAGTTTTTTTACTCTATTGGCACAGTATAATTTTAACAGTAGGCTCTGCTACTAACACTAGCTAGTACATAAGTACGTACCTTAGTGAGCATGTCAAGCGCCATATTTGAAGAAGTGTAAGCAAGACTCCCCGGATACACTACCCGATTCAAAGCAGCAGCTGAAGAAGTACTAATTACAGATCCTCCGCCTTGTTTAGCATCGCGCATTCGCCTACAAACATATTTGGAAACCAACCATGCCCCTCTTAGGTTTGTATTAAAGGTATGGTTCCGCTCATCCTCCGAAAAATCCACCGAAGAGCTCACACTACCTATGCATATATAAGGCATATATATGACAAAATAAATAATAGCCAAGAAATTTTTTAAATTATGTAATTTAATTTGTCCAAATTTATATGATACACTTTCTTTTTCGATCTGTACCAATAAAAAGCAAGAAGCCATATCATGGGGGACTGACCAACTAGGATTGATCTTACTTATGCTTGCAGGTAAGAATAAATATTAGAATGGTATCTTCCAATATTTAGAAATTATTTAGGAGTAACTTTAATTTAAACTTCTCATTTTATCTTTAGTAAGATGATTTATAACTAAAAAAATATCTATAACTTATTTTGGACCTTAAATTTTAAAAGTCTTTTCTTCATTGTCAAACAACATCAATGGGACGGGAGGAGTAATTACTATCAACAAGTACTAATATAGAAGCTTATAATACACAACCTCTAACTCCGGCATTGTTAACCAAGGCATCGATACCTCCGAAGGCGTCCCAAGCTATTTGTACGGGGGCCTTAATGGTAGCACCGTCGGCGGTGATGTCAAGCTCCATGGCGAATGCACGGGGTGGGGCCCTGTAAATTGATCTCGTCGTAGAGAGATTTGAGCCTGTCAGCACGACGAGCAGCAGCAATGATGCTGCAGCCGGCTTTCGCCAAGTCGAGACACAACTCTCGCCCAATTCCTGAGGACGCCCTGTCACCATCACTACTTTTCCGCTCAGATCTTTCCATTGAACTTCTGTATTAATACTCTGTATTATTTATAAGGTAGTTATGCAGGAATACTCTGTATTAATGCACAGGTTTATATATGCAGAGAGTAATGGCTAATGTACGAACCACCAAATCTAAATTTTTTTCTCTCTTTATTTTTTGGCAAGGACTGCCCAATTTAGATTTTCCTCGATAGACAGTCAGACAGTCATTTTTCTCTCATTATTGTTAAGGATAATAGATTAAATTTGACAGTAATTACTAAAATAGTGTAATTACAAATGAAACTTTTAGGTTGTAATACTTTTATTTTTATAATAATGGTGTCCGAACCAACTTACTTGTATCTCAATTATTTATCATATACTTGTTACCGTTTATCGGTATATGTATAGGATAACTCTGCCTACCAATTAATGCTCACGTAGTTAGGAATAAATATTTTTGTCTCTATTGTTTGTATGATAATCTCCAAAGATTTTATGTTTATTTTGTTGATCACTTTGAATGTAAATTGTTGACTGATATTTACCTATTTTAGATTGCAACGTAAGATCTAGCTCCAATTTATTAATTGAGAAAATCCTTCATCCATGTTCTTTCTAACATTATTGACCCTCCATTATTGTAGGCCAATAACAGTCATAAGATAAGTAGTGTTTCATACTTGCCTTTGGGACCCCTCCTTCAAATTAGATAAATTAAGAAAACCCTACACTAGGAAAATAATATTCACTTTGTTCCAATTTATGTGACATCGTTTGACTAGGCAAGTAATTTAAGAAAAAGAAAAAAATTTGAAACTTGTGATCTAAAATATTTGTGTGGTTATAAATCATCTCGTTAAGAGTAAAAGAAAAATTTAAAGTTAATTTTTTTAAATATCAAAAGATGATATTTTTTGGAAAGACTAAAAAGAAAAGTAAGCCCGGTGACGTGGCATGACTCATTGACCAGCAATTGCCTTTTCCATTTTTCTCCGTTTTATGGGATTTTCTCCAATATTTTACCCAATTACCTCATTAATTAACCAATAAAACCCAAAGAAAAGCCACCGATTAACCTTCTTAAACAAACCGTTTCTACTTCCTTCGTTGATAATGGCAGCCGATCAAATTCAACCAAACCGTGTCTTTTTCCTTTCATTAATTATAATGGCAATTTCGAACAGTAATCTCTCTTCCCTCTTTTCGATTAAAGATCTGTAATTAGCGATGAACCTACGGAATAATGCTTAAAATTCAAGGCATACTAACGTTCATCATAATCATCATTGAATAGCAAAGGAGAACATGAAAAGGACCAGCAACAGCGAAAAAGCACAATTCGATTGCACCATGGATCCTTCAATAGATTTCGAGAAGGTACACTCTTTTTCTATTTATGTGTTTCATGGTATATATACTGCGCAAACGACACCCTTTTCACCGGTTATTATGTTTTGGCAATTTGTATATCGGCTTAAGTTGGATTTCTCATAACCAAAAATATACATTTTTGCTCGATTAAAGCTTGACATTTTGCTAATTAGAATTTTCTGTGGAAGAGTTAAATAATTTGATAGGAGCATAATAATTATCACTGATAATTTATTATTCAAACTCTTATGTAGTCCCGCTTTAGCTTTCCTTAAAACATTTTTTGTCAGGTTTATATATTATAAACCTTGCAGTATGGTCAATCCAGAACAATGATTGAATTAATGAGATGTTTTACTCCTTCTATAGTTAGTTTATCAGGCATTTGTACAATATTTAGAAATTTTGATCTATAATATCTACTTCAAATTCAGTCAGACCTCTCTATAACAACATCCTTATATAATAGTCATTCACTATAAAACCTGAGTTAT
The DNA here is from genome assembly GCF_000390325.3 of Nicotiana tomentosiformis. Classification (NCBI taxonomy): domain Eukaryota; kingdom Viridiplantae; phylum Streptophyta; class Magnoliopsida; order Solanales; family Solanaceae; genus Nicotiana; species Nicotiana tomentosiformis. The sequence goes on along the minus strand of NC_090813.1, from coordinate 40,942,117 downwards.
TCTCGGAACCGAATATTATAATATGTTATAATATATGTCATCTATAACAGCACTTCACTATAGTAGCCAAAAACATTCGAAACGAATTAGGCTGTTATAGAGAGGTTTGACTGTATAATAATCTTCACTTTTTGCTCTCTTCATATTTTAATAGGGAAAATGATGTTGGACTGTGTTTTCATTATATGTCGTCACCAAAATTTCAATCTTTTAGTCACTTGGCTTCACTTTCTTGTAGATTCGCTTAAAAATTGGAAGCGAATCATTTTTTGTGTAATTGGAGCAAAACATCAGCATCTATCATCATTAATTGGTAATGTCTTCCTTCTTCACTCTTTCTTTTTTAGTAAACTTTTTGTATCGAGATCTACTTCTATTTAATTACTTTTGGTACTATTGGAGTTCTGCATATGGCTCCATTAGTTTTTATTCTTTCTGGCTTGCAGATATGTCACGATCCGAAATTCCTACCTTCGGACAGTGATGGCGCCTAACATTTCACTTGCTAGGCAAGCCAACGTTAGAATAATATTAATTATTTTTTAAATTATTAATAATCAAAGAAACAAATGCGGAAGCAAAGTTTGAAATATAGTGAATAATCCATAAAAACAACGGTGTCTAAATACCATCCCAGAATTAGTGTCACAAGTGCACGAGCTTCTAGAATAAATACAAATAAAAGTCTGAATAAAATAAAGCTGTCTGAAAATAAACACACAGCTAAAATAAAATAGACGGGGACTTCGACGCCATGCAGTTATACCTCAAGTCTCCTCCGAATAGCTGAAATCCGAGCAAGTCTATGGTAAGCCGCTGGGACCAACTCTGAAATCTGCACAAGAAGTGCAGAGTGTAGTATCAGTACAACCGACCCCATGTACTGGTAAGTGCTGAGCCTAACCTCGATGAAGTAGAGACGAGGCTAAGGCGGTTCACTTACATTAACCTGTACGCAATATTAATGACAACAACAAATAATAGAAATAAAACAGGTGACCTCATTTATAATAATTGAAGCCAACTCAGCAGTCATAATCCATTATCATTTCAACCAATTCTTTTGTAGCGTGCAACCCGCTCTCACAATATATTCACACTTAATTCAGTTGCAGCGTGCAACCCGCTTTCCCAATATATATATATATATATATATATATATATATATATATATATATATATATATTCCTTTTAATCAAGTCTGTCATATATTTATTTCAATCAAGTATATATATAGACTTTTAAATAATTTTGTTGCGGCGTGCAATCCGATCCCCCAATATTGACTTTTAAATAAGTCTATTGCGGCGTGCAATCCGATCCCCCAATATATATATATATATATATATATATATACTTTCATTTCCGTTGCGGCGTGCAACCCGTTCCTCCAATATAATTTTAAACGACTCATAAATGTAATAAAACTTACTCTAATAAATATCACATCTAATGAGAAATTATTAAGCATCAAGGCACATAATAATTATAATTTATTTATGAACCAAACAATGACAAATAATAATTTATTATGAAAATCAATAAGAAATTAGGTAGTTTAATATTTAATATACTAAATGTCAAATAACAATTAAAACACATAATTCAAATAGCATGCAACAATTAATGCATGAATTCAAGAATTAATATTTGACAAAGAATAGGAGAGAAACAATTATTATAATAATTAATTTATGATTTAAAACAATTTATGATTTTTCAAGTAAGCAGGCAAACAATTAATTTGACGACGTATAGACACTCGTCACCTCGCCTATACGTCATTCACATGAAATTCACATAACAAATAATTTAAGGGTTCTATTCCCTCAAGTCAAGGTTAACCACGACACTTACCTCGCTTTGTAAATTCCAATCAATTATTCAACCACAATTTTTCCTTTTAAATTTATCTCCGAAAGCTTCAAATCTATTCACAAACAATTCGATATATTCAATACTAATCATAAGAATTAATTCTATATGAATTTACTAATTTTTCGGATAAAAATCCGAATTTCATTTACATATTCGACAGTGGGACCCACATCTCAAATCCCTGAAAAACTCACGAAATTCGAACACCCATTCCGCTACGAGTTCAACCATACAAAAATTATCCAATTCCGATATCAAATGGACCTTCAAATCTTAATTATTCATTTTTGGAAGATTTTATAAAAATCTGACTTTTCTTCCATAAATTCACGGATTTATGATATAAATGAGTATGAAATCATGAAATATAATCAATAGAGGATAAGGAACACTTACCCCAATATTTTCCTGTGAAAATGGCCCAAGAATCGCCTTACTCGAGCTCAAAAATGGAAAAGAGTTGAAAATGGGTCGAAACCCCATTTACAGAACTTAAGTTCTGTTTCTGGGATTTTTACTCATCGCGATCACGGAAATTCGTTCGCGATCGCATAGAACAACTTTTGCCCAGGTTCATTTTACTCTTCGCGATCGCGGGAATGGCTTCGCGATCGTGAAGAACATTTTGGCTGCCCAGACTTTTAGCTCTACGCGATTGCGTAAATGCTCATGCGATCGTGGAGTACATTTTTCCAGCCTTACGCGATCGCATAAATGCTCATGCGATCACGAAGCACAATTTACGTGCCTAGCTCCTGCCTTCCTTCCTTCTACGCGATCGCATCTGGTCCCTTGCGTTCGCAGTGCCCTGGGAGTTTACCTTCCACCATCGCGTGCCTATCTTCGCGAACGCGAAGGGTAAAGTCACTACTTACAATTTACTCTTCACGATTGCAGCAATGGCTTCGCGATCGCGAAGCATAATGCACCAGATGACAACAAAAGCTCAAAAAACCAGATTTTCTAAGTTCAAAATCATCCCGTAGCCTATACGAAACTCACCCGAGCCCTCGGGGCTCCAAACCAAACATGCACACAAGTCCTAAAACATCATACAAATTTGCTCGCGCGATCAAATCGCCAAAATAACACCTAGAACTACGAATCAGACACCAAATCAAAGGAAATTTTCAAGAAAACTTTAAAACTTATATTTTTACAATCGGACGTCTGAATCACGTCAAATCAACTCTGATTCTCACCAAATTCGGCAAACAAGTCATAAATATTATAGTGGGACCTATGCCGGGCTGCGGAACCAAAATACAGACCGAGGTCAATAAATCCTGCATCAGTAATTTCTTAAAAATCATTAAGCTTTCAAGCTTTTAATGTTTCATCAAAATTCCATATCTCGAGCTAGTGACCTCGGAATTCGATTCTGGGCATACGTCCAAGTCCCAAATCACGATACGTCCAAGTCCCAAAACACTCATCCAGGTCTGTTTGCTAAAAATGTTGACCAAAGTCAACTCAATTGAGTTTTAAAGCTCTATTTCACATTTTAATCCGTTTTTCACATGAAAACTTTTCAGAAAATTTTACGGACTGCGCACGTAAGTCGAGGAATGATACATGGTACTTTTTGAGGTCTTAGAATACATAATTACTTATTAAATTTAAAGATGATATTTTGGGTCATCAGATTCTCCACCTCTAAAACAAACGTTCGTCCTCGAACGGAGTTAGAAAAAAGTACCTGAGCTGGAGAAAAGGTGTGGATATTTACTCCGCATGTCTGACTCGGACTCCCAGGTAGATGCCTCTACCAGCTAACCTCTCCATTGCACCCGAACTGAAGGATAACTCTTAGACCTCAACTGTCGGACCTGCCTGGCTAGAATAGCCACCGGCTCCTCCTCGTAAGTCAAATCTTTGTTCAATTGGACTGAGCTGAAATCTAACACATGAGACGGATTACTATGATATTTCCGGAGCATAGACACATGGAACACCGGATGAACCGCTGATAAACTAGGTGGTAATGCAAGCCTGTAGGCTACTTCACTCACCCTTTCAAGAATTGCAAAGGGTCTGATATACCTAGGGCTCAACTTGCCCTTCTTTCCGAACCTCATTACACCTTTCATAGGTGAAACCCAGAGCAATATTCTTTCTCCAACCATGAATGCAATATCACGAACTTTACGGTCGACATAACTCTTTTTCCTAGACTGAGCTGTGCGAAGTTGATCCTCAATAATCTTGACCTTATCCAAGGCATCCTGTACCAAATCGGTACCCAACAATCGAGCCTCTCCCAGTTCAAACCAACCAACTGGCGATTGGCATCGCCTTCCGTATAATGCCTCATATGGAGCCATCTGAATGTTCGACTGGTAGCTATTATTATAAGCAAACTCTGTAAGTGGAAAGAAATGATCCCAAGAATCTCCAAAGTCTATAACACAAGCGCGGAGCATATCTTCCAATATCTGAATAGTTCGCTCTGACTGTCCGTCTGTCTGTGGATGAAATGTTGTACTCAACTCCACCCGCGTGCCTAACTCACGTTGTACAGCCCTCCAGAAATGTGAGGTAAACTGCGTACCTCGATCTGAAATAATAGACACGGGCACACCGTGAAGGCGGACAATCTCACGAATGTAAATTTCAGCTAACCTCTCTGAAGAATAGGTAACTGCCAGTGGAATGAAATGTGCTGACTTGGTCAACCTGTCCATAATGACCCAAACTGCGTCAAATTTTCTCTGAGTCCTTGGGAGCCCAACAACAAAATCCATAGTGATACGCTCCCATTTCCACTTAGGAATTTCTAACTTCTGAAGCAAACCACCAGGTCTCTAATGCTTTTACTTAACTTGCTGACAATTCAGACACCGAGCGACATATTCAACTATATCCTTTTTCATTCTCCTCCACCAATAAAGTTGCCACAAATCTTGATACATTTTGGCGGTACCTGGATGAATAGAATACTTGAAACTGTGTGCTTCTTCCAGAATTAATTCACGAAGCCCATCCGCAATAGGCACACAAATACGACCCTGCATTCGCAGAACCCCATCTTGCCCCACAGCAACCTGTTTGGCATCACCGTGCCGCACCGTAGAGGTAATGCCTCCAAATCTTCAGCACATGAACAATGGCTGCCAATTCTAAGTCATGAACATGATAATTCTTCTCGTGAACTTTCAACTGACGCAACATATATGCAATTACCTTGCCATCTTGCATTAATACTGCACCAAGCCCAATGTGAGATGCATCACAATATACCATATACGATCCTGAACCTGTGGGTAATACCAACACTGGCGTCGTAGTCAAAGCGGTCTTGAGCTTCTGAAAGCTCAACTCACACTCGTCTGACCATCTAAATGGGACACCTTTCTGGGTCAATCTGGTCAATGGGCTTGCTATAGATGAAAATCCTTCCACGAACCGACGATAATAACCTGCTAAACCCAGGAAACTCCGGATCTCTGTAACTGAAGTAGGTCTAGGCCAATTCTGAACAGCCTCAATCTTCTTAGGATCCACCTTTATGCCTTCTGCCGATACAACATGCCCCAAAAAGGTAACTGAGTCTAACCAAAACTCACATTTTGAAAACTTGTCATATAGCTGATTATTCTTCAAGGTGTGAAGCACACTTCGAAGATGCTGATCATGTTCCTCTCGACTGCTGGAGTAAATCAAGATATCATCAATGAATACAACCACAAAAGAATCCAAATAAGGCTTGAACACCGATTCATCAAATCCATAAATATTATTGGGGCATTTGTCAATCCAAATGACATCACTAGGAATTCACAATGCCCATACCGAGTTCGAAAAGCTGTTTTACGGACATCAGAGGCCCTAATCTTCAACTGATGGTAACCAGACCTCAAATCGATCTTCGAAAATACCTTGGCACCCTGAAGCTGATCAAATAAGTCATCAATTCTTGGCAGAGGATATTTGTTTTTGATAGTGTCCTTGTTCAACTGCCGATAGTCTATACACATCCGCATAGAGCCATCTTTCTTCTTTACAAATAATATTGATGCACCCCAGGGCGAGACACTGGGTCTAATGAATCCCTGATCAAGCAAGTCTTGTAACTGCTCTTTCAATTCTTTCAACTCTGGCGGGGCCATACGGTATGGTGGAATAGAAATGGGCTGAGTGCCCGGAGCCAAATCAATACAGAAGTCAATATCTCTGTCGGGTGGCATCCCTGGCAAATCTGCAGGAAATAATTCTGGAAATTCATAAACAACTGATACTGAGTCCATAGAAGGGACATCCGCACTGGGATCACGATTATAAGCCAAATAAGTTAGACACCCTTTCTCTACCATACGCCGAGTTTTCATATAAGAAATAACCCTACTGGCAGAATGATCAGGAGTTCCTTTCCACTCTAATTGAGGAAACCTCGGCATAGCTAGGGTCACTGTCTTGGCATGACAATCCAATATAACATGATAAGGGGACAACCAATTCATACCCAACATGACATCAAGATCTACCATATCAAGAAGTAGAAGATCCACACTAGTCTCAAGATTACCAATAGCAACCACACACAAATGATAGACATGATCTACTACAACAGAGTCTCCCACCGGTATAGATACACACACAGAAACACTTAGAGAATCACAAGGCACAACCAAATATGAAGCAAAATAGGAGGACACATAGGAATATGTAGATCCTAGATCAAATAGAACTGAAGCATCTCTATGGCAAACTGGAATAATACCTGTGATCACAGTATCAGATGACTCGGCCTCAGGCCTAGTTGGAAAAGCATAAAATCGGGGCTGGGCCTCACCACTCTGAACTGTGTCTCTGGGACGGCCTCTAACTGGCTGGCCTCCACCTCTAACGGTCTGACCTCCACCTCTAATGGCCTGACCTCCACCTCTAGCTGCCTGACCCTTACCTCTAGCTGGCTGAGTAGGCGGTGAAGCAACCGGTGCCGGTATGATGGCACGAGAATCTTGCCGAGATCTGTTACTCGCCAATCTAGGGCAATACCTCTTGATGTGACCAATGTTTCCACACTCATAACACCCATCCTGATGTCGTGGCTGCTGAAGCTGAAGTTGACCCAAATAGGCCGGATAAACGCTGTAATAACTCTGGAGTGCTGAAGCACTGATAGAAGTTGAATGTGCACTGAATGTCGGTTATCCAGAGTAAGGCATAATAGGATCGTAACTCCCTGAAGCACTGGGATATGCATGGAGTGATGAATGAAATGGTCTGGGAGGATGACCCCTACCAAAATTACCCCTGCCTCCAGATGAGGCACCACTGAAACCACCGAACTGAAAAGGCCTCTTATCGGACCTCTGCCCTCTCTCCTGTGCAAGAACCATCTCGATCCTCCTTGCGACATTAGCAGCCGCCTGAAAAGAAATCTCACTTCCGGTCTCCTTGGCCATCTGAAGTCTGATAGGGTGAGTGAGTCCCTCAATAAACCTCCTCACTCTCTCCCCCTCCATAGGTAGTAAAAGGAGAGCATGGCAGGCCAAATCTACAAAACGGGACTCATACTGAGTAACAGTCATACTGCCCTGATGTAGATGCTCAAATTGCTTGCGAAATTCCTCTCTCAGTGTGATAGGGAGGAACTTCTCCAGAAATAGTTGAGAGAACTGCTCCCAGGTAAGTGCAGGCGATCCGATTGGTCTGGTCAATGTAATATCTCTCCACCACCTCTTGGCGGATCCCGTCATCTGAAATACAGCAAAATCAACCCCATTGGTCTCAACTATACCCATGTTTCACAGCACCTCGTGGAAGCGTTCAAGATAATCCTGTAGGTCCTCAGAAGGTGTACCACTGAAGTGAACCGGAAAGAGCTTAGTAAACTTATCCAGTCTCAATAAGGCCTCAAAAGACATGGCGGGCCTATCACCGGTCTGTGCCTCAACAACTAGCTGAACTACCCCAACTGGCGGGACTGCTGGAGCCTGATTCTGGTCAGCCATCTGCTCCAGAGCGGGAGTAGTGGGAGTTTGTGCTCCTCCTCCAGCCTGTGAGACGGCTGGTACCACTGGAAATGTACCATTCTGTGTCACGCCCTCTATAAGACTTACCAGACGGACTAGAGCGTCCTGAAGTACTGGAGTGGCTATGAATCCTTCCGGGACCTGAACTGGTCCAACTGGTACATTCTGAACTGGAACCTCATCCTGAAGGTCCACCTGAGGTTCTACAACAGGTGCAGCTGCTCGAGCTATGGACTGAGCTCTACCTCGGCCTCTAGCACGACCTCGACCTCTACCCCTAGCCATAGTTTCCATTGAGGGTTCTGGTCCCTATCTATCGGTAGAGGTATTACGTGTTCTCAACATCTGCGAGAGAATAAGAGTAGAATGGTTCAATCATCAATGATAGAATAAAATCGCACGACAGAATAAGAAGAAGTGATATTATTCCTAAACTTCATAGCCTCTGAGAGATAAGTACAGACGTCTCTGTACCGATCCGTCAGACTCTACTAAGCTTGCTCGTGACTCATGAGACCTATGTAACCTAGTGATCTGATACCAACTGTCACGACCCGAAATTCCCACCTTCGGACCGTGATGGCGCCTAACATTTCACTTGCTAGGCAAGCCAACGTTAGAATAATATTAACCAATTTTTAAATTATTAATAATCAAAGAAACAAATGCGGAAGCAAAGTTTGAAATATAGTGAATAATTCATAAAAATAACGGTGTCTAAATACAATCCCAGAATTGGTATCACAAGTGCACGAGCTTCTAGAATAAATACAAATAAAGGTCTGAATAACATAAAGTTGTCTGAAAATAAACACACAGCTAAAGTAAAATAGACGAGGACTTTAGAACTGCGGATGCCATGCAGTTATACCTCAAGTCTCCTCCGAATAGCTGAAATCCGAGCAAGTCTATGGTACGCCGTTGGGACCAACTCCGAAATCTGCACAAGAAATGCAGAGTGTAGTATCAGTACAACCGACCCCATGTACTGGTAAGTACTGAGCCTAACCTCGACGAAGTAGAGACGAGGCTAAGGCGGTTCACTTACATTAACCTGTACGCAATATTAATGACAACAACAAATAATAGAAATAAAACAGGTGACCTCATTTATAATAATTGAAGCCAACTCAGCAGTCATAATCCATTATCATTTCAACCAATTCTTTTGTAGCGTGCAACCCGCTCTCACAATATATTCACACTTAATTCAGTTGCAGCGTGCAACCCGCTCTCTCAATATATATATATATATATATATATATATATATATATATATATATATATATATATATATTCCTTTTAATCAAGTCTGTTATATATTTATTTCAATCAAGTATATATATAGACTTTTAAATAATTTTGTTGCGGCGTGCAATCCGATCCCCCAATATTGACTTTTAAATAAATCTATTGCGGCGTGCAATCCGATCCCCCAATATATATATATATATATATATATATATATATATATATATATATATATATATATATATATATACTTTCATTTCCGTTGCGGCGTGCAACCCGTTCCTCCAATATAATTTTAAATGACTCATAAATGTAATAAAACTTACTCCAATAAATATCACATCCAATGAGAAATTATTAAGCATCAAGGCACACAATAATTATAATTTATTTATGAACCAAACAATGACAAATAACAATTTATTATAAAAATCATAGAAAAATTAGGTAGTTTAATATTTAATATGCTAAATGTCAAATAACAATTAAAATACATAATTCAAATAGCATGCAACAATTAATGCAGGAATTCAAGAATTAATATTTGACAAAGAATAGGAGAGAAATAATTATTATAATAATTAATTTATGATTTAAAATAATTTATGATTTTTCAAGTAAGCAGGCAAAAAATTAATTTGACGACGTATAGATACTCGTCACCTCGCCTATACGTCATTCACATGCAATTCACATAACAAATAATTTAAGGGTTCTATTCCCTCAAGTCAAGGTTAACCACGACACTTACCTCGCTTTGCAAATTCCAATCAATTATTCAACCATAACTTTTCCTTAAAAATTTACCCCCGAAAGCTTCAAATCTATTCACAAATAATTTAATATATTCAATACTAATCATAGGAATTAATTCCATATGAATTTACTAATTTTCCGGATAAAAATCCAAAATTCATTTAAATATTCGATAGTGGGACCCACGTCTCAAATCCCGGAAAAAATTACGAAATCCGAACACCCGTTTTGCTACGAGTTCAACCATACAAAAATTGTCCAATTCCGATATCAAATGGACCTTCAAATCTTAATTTTTCATTTTTGGAAGATTTTATAAAAATCTGATTTTTCTTCCATAAATTCACGGATTCATGATATAAATGAGTATGAAATCATAAAATATAATCAATATAGGATAAGGAACACTTACCCCAATGTTTTCCTGTAAAAATCGCCCAAGAATCACCTTACCCGATCTCAAAAATGGAAAAGAGTTGAAAATGGGTCGAAACCCCACTTCTAGAACTTAAGTTCTGTTTCTGGGATTTTTACTCATCGCGATTGCGGAAATTCGTTCGCGATCGCGTAGAACAACTTTTGCCCAGGTTCAGTTTACTCTTCGCGATCGCGGGAATGGCTTCGCAATCGCGAAGCACATTTTGGCTGTCCAGACTTTTAACTCTACGCGATCGCGGAGTACATTTTTCCAGCCTTACGCGATGCCTTCCTTCCTTCTACGCGATCGCATCTGGTCCCTTGCGTTCGCAGTGCACTGGGAGTTTACCTTCCGCGATCACGTGCCTATCTTCTCGAACGCGAAGGGTAAAACTCACTACTTACAATTTACTCTTCGCGATCGCAAGAATGGCTTTGCGATCGCGGAGCACAATGCACCAGATGACAGCAGAAGCTCAAAAAACCAGATTTTCTAAGTTCAAAATCATCCTGTAGCCTATCCGAAACTCCAAACCAAACATGCACACAAGTCCTAAAATATCATACGAACTTGCTCGCGTGATCAAATCGCCAAAATAACACCTAGAACTACGAATCAGACACCAAATCAAAGGAAATTTTCAAGAAAATTTTAAAACTTATATTTTTACAACCGGACGTCCGAATCATGTCAAATCAACTCTGATTCTCACCAAATTTGGTAGACAAGTCATAATTATTATAGTGGACCTATACCGGGCTCCGGCACCAAAATACAGACCCGAGGTCAATAAATCCTACATCAGTAATTTCTTAAAAATCATTAAACTTTCAAGCTTCTAATATTTATCAAAATTCCATATCTCGGGTTAAGGACCTCGGAATTCGATTCTGGGCATACGACCAAGTCTCAAATCACGATACGGACCTACCGAAATTGTCAAAATACTGATCCGGGTCCGTTTGCTAAAAATATTGATCAAAGTCAACTCAGTTGAGTTTTAAAGCTCTATTTCACATTTTAATCCGTTTTTCACATGAAAACTTTCCGAAAAATTTTACGGACTGCGCACGCAAATCGAGAAATGATACATGGTGCTTTTTGAGGTCTTAGAACACAGAATTACTTATTAAATTTAAAGATGACATTTTGGGTCATCACAAGATAAGAAGAGTTTTGGCTCGCATTTTCTAACTTGTAATTTTCTTTGCGGTGTCTCTATTGGATGCTTTCTGTCACTAGATCATTCTCAGCTTCTTCTATTCGAAGGCATCAGATTATGATGCAATATAATGCGAAGCCTAAATATAATGAGTCAATCTTCGATACTTCTTTAGCCTTTTTTTATTTTCCTATGGACTTTCAAAGAATCTTTTCGTTTGTTGGCATATGAAGCAAACAACTTAACGTTTGACTTTAATTTTTCAATAAATTCATGCATCCTATTTCATGATCATGTTGTATAATCCCGGTCTATACCTTCCTAAATAAAGAATTTGCACTGAAGTTCATTTCAACTGGAGTTTCCATCTTTGGTTTTTCTTTATAATTATTTTTCATGAGTCTTGCTTTTCCTCGTAGAACTTCATTCTTCATACTGCTCAATTGCCTATTCTACAATATTCCAAAGAAAATTCGGATTACCACTATCCAGCTTATAACATAAGATATAGAATTTGTTTCTAAATATGTGGAAGTAATATGGAGTTTATTCTGAAAAATATGGCTTAATAATGTCACGATGTCCTCGGGCCATGATTATTACATGTAATTGGTTTGCAATTTTTTGTTCAAAAAGATCTATCAGATGGCGTAAATTAAAAAAAAATGGAGTATACTATCTGATTTTATATGCCATTATGCAAGTGGCTAGGGAAAACAATTACTCTGCCATCCGCTGCATTGTTTATTATCCGATACCATTCTTCTATCATAAGTAGTCCATAATTAAATATTTATCTTCGTTTTCTTTCTTGATAAATATTTTGTGACTTTATGGATATAAGTATTTATTCCTAATTCTGAACCTGTTCAATGCAGCTCTGAACATATTAGGAGCATATACACACGAGATGAATGAGGAGGATAAAAAAAAAAATCTAAAATGGTTTTGAGGGTCTGCATTCTTTGTCATGAGGTTGCAGAGTGTGTGTTCTCGTAATCATTTAGTTAAAAGTTTTAGCTTCCTTTTGATACTAAAGAAGAATATATTTGTTTGAAGACTTTTTTTGAGGGTACATAGCTCCAAAACTTATAGTATACCTGGAAGTTTTGATGAAAGTGTGACTGAGGTTTACCAAGCAGAATGCAGAGAATATAAATTTAATTTGGAGGAGTTTGATGAATGACCACAAAAGTCATATTTCAAATGGAAGTTGAAAGTCATGCTTAATGTAAGAATGAGATTACAAGATCTCAATTGTCAAAGAAAAATTGTCTTGTATTGGAAAGCAATGATACATGCTTTCTTTTATCCTACTTGCGTGGATAATATAGTAATATGTTTGAAGCACACATTATTTTGATCTTAGTAATGAAGGCTACGGATTACTACAAGACTAACATCATATAGAAGGTTTAGGGATAAAACAGAAGTAAATGAGGAGGAGTACATGGAAGATTTATGCATTATGCTGCTGGAAAATGAGTATTTTTCTTTTCTTTCTGCCTTTGAAAACTGTAGTTTGTCTTGTGAACATCTGGACTGAGCTATAGCTGGAAAGTATTCAATTCTACATCAAATTTCTAAAATCTAACTCCCAGTGTTCTTTTGCATTACATTTAGATTCCTCTAAATTTGTTTCTATTACGTTCTGTTGGTACAAATTTGTTCCCGAATATAGTGCAACTCTTCTTTTTTGTCTTTCTAGACTAAAGTGTACGAAATTGTTAGTAGATTCATTTACAAACAGTATTTCTTTCTATAATTTTAAATGGAATCAATGCACAACCATGAGAATGCTACAATATTCAATCAATAAATGTATACCATTTTCGACTTTTATAGGCTTTACCTATATAAATATTTACTATTTTATTGATATACAATTTTGTTATTTTTTTTTTGGTGATATTGTGAGTTTTGTACCTAACAGGAGAATTTATATTTGTATATAATACATGATAATTGCATCTCTTCTATCTCGATTAAGTTTATAACATGATCATATGACATATTTACTATTTTCTGTAATGACCGCGCGAAGCGGGAGAATTTCACTAGTTAATAGTATAAAATTGGACTGCTTCCTAACTCTTTTTTGTTGAACAATAAAAATGGATAGTATAAAAACATGAGATTTGATGAGAAAAATTATGGAGTTGAGCCCTACTCCCAAACTTTTGCTAAGTTTTTTACAGATTTGTCCGAAAAAAAAAAGAAAAAAAAATATACAGCTAAAATAAATAGTCATTATATCTAACGAAGAAATAAAGAAATACATAGCTGGAGCTCCATCCACGAAACAAAATTAAGTTTCATCAAAACTTTTTCCAAAAGAACACGATGTGATCAATATTTAAGAAGGTAAGAAAAAGGTTGAGCAAATTTGACTTGGAGGTGGATACTTGAAGCATTGGGTTTACCCCAAGTCTACATTACAAAAAGAGTATTCTTTTAATTAGAAATTAGACTAATCTCGATAGAAGTATTTCATGACCTCTTGGCTTTGTAATAAACAACATTATTGGGATTGCAGTATACCTTTCGCCCAACTCAGACCTTGGCTGTCTAACTTGAGACCGGACTGCGTTCCACATATTGAATAAGGTTCTATGGTCGGTTTGGGACCTTAATTAGATGCCTTAATTTGTGCAGAAAAATAAAACGGCAATCACAAACAACTATAAAGAAAAAGATTTTATTGATAAACATTGCAGGTTACAACTCTGTTTATCTCTTGATTCTTCCAACCAATTTGTTATCCGTAATTCGAAGGCCTTAGCGCCGTATTTCTCAAACATAGGATGATATGCATCTCCTTGATGTATTTGATGATCAAAAAGCATATAACAACTGATGTGTGGCTATAATTCCATAGTTTCGTACATTATGTGCCTTGCATTTTACATGCTTTAATGATAAATTACACTTTATTTGTGCATAATGGAGTCTATTTTATGTGTAGGTGAATTGGAGATGAAAGTAGAGCAAAAGAGATACTTAAACGTTGAAAGTGTACTCGAGAATAGTGAAAAGGGGAGACCTGGCGAGGCCAGCCAAATTTCAGGCGTTAGGCTAGTGACGCCAGGCCTTAGGCCAGGTCCAATCCGAGTTTTGAAGACTTAATTCGTTCCGAGTTTAACTAGGACTCGGCCCACACGTTTAGGGTTTCTTCTACACATATAAATAGACCTAAAACACCACTTGGAGAGAAGGTTTTTCAGCAGCCAGAGGCAAGGAGAGCTGGTGAAATCACCTCTTGGGAGTTAGAATCATCTATTTCTACATCTTTTCATCTTTACACTGTATTTTAATTATGCAAAATATTTGGGATATTGTTACTATGAGTATGAGTAGCTAACTTCCTAATCTAGGGTGTTGATGGAACCTATTGAAGGATGATTTTCTTGTTACGTTAATATAGATTTGCCGTAGTATTTTCTCTATTTGTTCAACTATATTATTCTTGTGGTTGATTGAATGGCCCTTAATTAGCTGTGCCTATTTAGTATGTATTACTCGGGAGAGAGTGCATATTTAGGTAGTTGTTGAACAACATCACTCCTAAACGTATATGAGGGATCAATACGGAGGTTTAAAGGTGGGATTAGGGATAACGAAACCTTGGTGCGATCTGAGTGAGCTGTACTTAATGCCATCTAGCATAATTTGAGAGAATATGTCTAGTAAATTGTGGTAATTACTCGGAAGAGAGTTACGACAGTTAAAGTGCTCATGATAGGTAGAGAAGACTTAGGCAAATTTATAGGAAACGTAGCGGAAAGAATTCCGACAATTGAAAAAATCATAACTCTAGACTTCCTTAGTCTTGTCTATAATTTCATCCATGTTAGTTGATAATTTTACTGCTTTATAATATTTGGTAGTTAATTAGTTGAAATAAAAATCAAATCTTTATAACTAGAAAATTATTTGAACTTGTGTGTTCTTTGCAAATTGAACAGTTGTAGCTAAGCCTTAGTTCTCTGTGTGATTCGACTCCGGACTTGTAAACCGGATTATATTTGCAACGACCACTTATTCCTTTTTATAAGGCATAGTTGGGCATGATCAACAACACTCCATTTGGATCTTGAATGTTGCTAGAACTTTGAGCAAGACATATTTGACATGTCCTTGATCTCTAATAAATATTCCATGAATTTTTATGAAATTTCGAAATTGTATATGTGATCTCTTTGTGTACTATAGGATTGGTGAGATCATCCTTGAAGGACATATATAACCTTATTTATATGCATGAATTAGGATTTGGGTGGAGTAGCCACCAAGTAACCCTAATAGACTTCTAATATTTCAAGAGTTGTCTTGAATTTAGAATTTATCTTGATCTGTTAAAATTTGAGTGTCTACCGCATTATAGGGTGATCAAATAGAATTATTTCATGATCTATTCGTTTTTAATAAGCAACATTATTACAGCATTGGGTTTCTAAATAATCAAACAAGTATGGGACAAAGTTTTAATAATGATAAAACTGGAATCTATGGCCGCCAAGCATATGGCTTCTGTTCTGGTCTAAATCTCTCCTTTCTTAAATAATTAACTCGAAGTCTCAAGCCTTGTATCTGCCATTAATGCTCGAATAGATTTTGCCAAACTTCCATAAAATTGTGCCGTTGAAGCAACCACTAATACTTACGTTTAGAGTACGCTCCCTATAAGATGCTTTGTGCACCACTGTTTTTTTTATCAATTAAATTGTGCATGGAGAGGTCAGATTTGGATGGCTACTGGGGCCCACATATATGGATTATATACTCAAAAGACCTCTCTTTCTCTTTTTTCTATAAAGAAGAGAGTAAGGAGAGAAAATATCCAACTTTAATTTCAGGTAAGGATAAAAGAAGGTCTTTTTTGAATTTTCAGGTACGCAGTTTTTTTGTCAATAAAATTCTGTCTTTATTTACCAGCATTTCTTATATGCTCAATGTTTTTTTATTTACTAATGTTGGCGTTTGATTTGGTGATTTTTTTACCTGTTTAATTTATATGGAAAAGGGGTGCTGCATTGTTGTTTTTAATCGAAAAATCACGTTGCTGATTGAAAATTTTGCACTTCTTTTACCGTGATTGAATTATTTGTTGTTAACATTCTCATATATACCGATTGACCACCTTATATCATTACTACTATAATAGATGAACCATGATTTGAAGCAAATTTAATTGTAGCAGATTCAGGATTGAAGAGGCACCAGAACAAAAAATGGGAGCTGGCGGCAATATGTTTGGTCCAACTAAAACTGAACAAAAGAAAAATCCTCTCCAAAGAGTGCCAATTTCAAAGCCCCCTTTTACTATTCCTGAAAGGCCAAATATACCCCTGTACTTTCGAAAATGGTTTAAAAATACCCCTCGTTATACTATTGTGCTATATATATGTAACGACCCGGCCAGTCGTTCCGAGAGTTATAGCCCTGTTTCACCCATTCCTGCTTCTTTATGTGTTGGTCGGCGGTGAAAAATTAGGTATCGGGGTCGGAATGGAATTCCGGGAGTTGGAGTAGGTTCATAGTGTCATTTGTGACGTGTGTGCAAAATTTGAGGTCATTTGTACGTGGTTTGATAGGTTTCGGCGTCGTTGGCGAATTTTGGAAGTTTAGAAGTTCTTAGACTTGAATTCGAGGTTGATTTGGTGTTTTGGTATTGTTTTGGGTGTTTCGGAGGTTCGACTAAGTTCAGGTAGTGATATATGACTTGTTGGATTTATTGGTTGAGGTCCCGAGGGCCTCGGGTGAGTTTCGGATAGGTTTGGGTTGTGTTGCGCTCGTTTTTTTTATGTTTCGACGTCGTTTTATCAAGCATAAATGATATCATATTGAACAAATGAGCTTCGATTTCTTTTTTGATTGAAGTATTAGATCCGTATCGTAATTACGGACCCGTAGCAAAAAGAATCGTCGAATTTGGACATCGTATGAGGATTTTATGGTTATTTTACTAAGAATTAGGTTGTTAGATGTTTCAGATTAATGATGAAATTACCACTGACGGTGTATTTAAAATTTTGCACGATTTGCAAATATTAAAACCTACATATCTCCTTCATTATAAGGTCAAATTGAGTGATTCAAAAGCCTAACTTGACTAAATATTCACAAGAAATCCATTGGAGGCATAAAAAGCAAGTTTCGTGATCGTTTGGCAGGAGAAACGAGGCAGAATAGGTGGCAGAAAAATATATAAAATGAGGATTTGTTCATTCGGTCATATTTTCAGTTGGGGAGCTCGGATTTGGAGGATTTTGGGGGCGATTTTCACCAAAAGAATTTGGGTAAGTGTTCTCTATTCAGTTTTAGTTATATTTCATGAATCCATCTTCGATTTTGGGATTTGATTGATGATTTCAAAGTGAAATTGAGGGAGTTAGTGCTTGAATATTTGGAGAGTTTTAGGTAGGGATTTGAGGGACCAAACGGAGTCCGATTTTGATAAATTTTATACGGTTAGACTCGGGAGAGGATGGGGGTTTTGATTCTGCCATTGTTGACTGGTTTGGAGACGTGGGATCGGGGGCCGGGTTTTGGTCGGTTTCGGATTTTTGGCATATTTTGTATTTTTTATTATGGAATTCGATTCGTTAGCCTATGTTGATGGTATTAATCTGATTATGGTTAGATTTTGAGCTTTTGGAGACCGAGTCCAGAGACGAGGGCATCCCGAAGTAGGATTTTACGATGTTAAGGTAAGCAACAGTTTTAACTCTGGCTTTGAGGGTATAAACCCGGAGAATTTGATATCGTGTGACTGTTTGGAGGTGATACTCACGCTAGGTGACAGGCGTGTGAGTGTATACCTCGAGGGATTGAGACTTGGTCAGTCCCGTGAGGCCTCATGGCCATCATCTGTGTTTACGTAGTTACTTGTTGTTGAACTTGTCTGCCTTCATGTTAGAGATCATGCTTAGGCTTTATTCATGCTCATATTATTTGTACTCAGTCATAGAATTTATTGTACATGTTTACCTCAGTCTCTATTATTTGCTAATATGCTATGATACTTGATGTGAGTTGTGTTCCCATATTTGTTGATGATGGTGAGGCTAGTGAGGTACATGATTGAGTGAGGCCGAGGGCCTGGTTGTGAGGATATTAATACCATAGTGCGTGAGTTGTCCGCGTAGCATGTGAGTTGACCGTGCGAGTCCAGGTATTAATACCATAGCACGTGAGTTGTCCGCGTAACATGTGAGTTGACCGTGCGGATCCAGGTATTGATATGATGGCACGTGAGTTGTCCGTGCTTAGCGCTTGGGCTTTGGGAGCCCCTCCGGAGTCTGTACACACCCCTAGTGAGCGTAGAGTGTTGAATGTTGAGTGTTGAGTGCGAGTGAAGAGTGATGGAGTGAAAGTGCTGTGAGGTTGTATTTATTTGTGTTGTTGTTGCATTTATCTGTTAAACTTCTTTGTGGCATTTACTGAGTTATGAAATTTACCTGTTTATTTCTGTTTATTTTTAAATTGTGAAAATAAATAATTGGACTGTTTTACTTAGCACGTCACTACTGCTCAGTTCCTTAGTTATTTCTGTTACTACTGAGTTGGTTGTACTCATACTATACCCTGCACTTATTGTGCACATCCAGGTGAGTTAGAGCGCGACGATCGTTGAGTTCAGGCCGATTATCTGTAGAGATTGCAAGGTAGATGCAAGCGTCCGCAGGACCTTGTTACTCCTTTTATCACTTCTTCTTTTGGATAGTTAGACAATTTATATATCTTAGTTTATAGTTTTGGACGCTCATGACTTAGTGACACCCCGATGTTTGGGGCTCGTTTCCGTATTTTCTATATTATATTTAGAGTTGATTTAGTTTATGAGAAATTCAAATATTGGTATTGTTTTATTAAATTCTTATAATCGATTTAGTAGTAATATTTTGGGAAATAGGCTTGTCTTATAACATGATAGGCGCCATCACGACCATGGTTAGATTTTGGGTCGTGACAAGTTGGTATCAGAGCCTAGGTTACATAGGTCTCACGAGTCATGAGCGGGTTTAGTAGAGTCTTGCGGATTGGTACGGAGACGTTTGTACTTATCTTCAAGTGGCTGCAGAACCTTTAGGAAAACTTCACATTCTTGAATTCTTTTCGTGCGATATTGATTCAGCTTGAAGTGTAACTCTTTGAATTCTTTCCACGCATTCGTATGCACACATGGGCGCTCGGTATCAGTTGTGCATCGACTGCTTGTGATTCCCTGGATGAGGTGCGAGATGTGATTTCTGTGTGTTGATGTCGGCCCAGTCTAGAGGACATGAGGCCGGGTTTTGACTGTAGCTTGAGCACTGAGGTGTTGATTGTGTGAGCGCGTGCTTGTGGTACTTTTGGGGATATTTAAGAGAGTATTCTGCGGCTTATGACCCTTAGGGCGGTGTGTTTTTATGCTTGGGTCTCGTATTGTGAGTCTGGGTTGAGGATTGTGGTGTTATGGCGGGGCAAAGTATCAATTTGAAGGTAATTCAGAAGAAACTCGGATAGATAGGACATCTTGGTAGTAGGTTGGATGAGCATGGTAATGGGTATGATTAGTTCTTTGGGTGTGTATGAGGTAATGAGTTCTACAAGTGTTCTATGGCAATGTCCTTGGGTTTTTGGTGGTCTGCGCAGTTTGGTTGAGTTAGAAGGATTCAGTCCTGACGGATTGGTTTTGCGCCATTGGGGTTCGGAGAAAGTTCTTGATGGTTTTGAGAACAACTCTTGGTACGTTCGAGGACGAACGTTTATTTAAGAGGGGGAGGATGTAACGACCCGGCCAGTCGTTCCGAGAGTTATAGCCCTGTTTCCCCCATTCCTGCTTCTTTATGTGTTGGTCGGCGGTGAAAAATTAGGTATCGGGGTCAGAATGGAATTCCGGGAGTTGGAGTAGGTTCATAGTGTCATTTTTGACGTGTGTGCAAAATTTGAGGTCATTTGGACGTGGTTTGATAGGTTTCGTTGTCGTTGGCGAATTTTGGAAGTTTAGAAGTTCTTAGGCTTGAATTCAAGGTTGATTTGGTATTTTGGTTTTTTTTTGGGTGTTCCGGAGGTTCGACTAAGTTCAGGTAGTGATATATGACTTGTTGGATTTATTGATTGAGGTACCGAAGGCCTCGGGTGAGTTTCGAATAGGTTTGGGTTGTGTTGCGCTCGTTTTTTTATGTTTCGACGTCGTTTTATCAAGCATAAATGATATCATATTGAACAAATGAGCTCCGATTTTTTTTTTTGATTGAAGCATTAGATCCGTATCGTAATTACGGACCCGTAGCAAAAAGAATCATCGAATTTGGACATTGTATGAGAATTTTATGGTCATTTTACTAAGAATTAGGTTGCTAGATGTTTCAGACTAATTACGAAATTACCACTAACGGTGTATTTAAAAATCTGCACGATTTGCAAATATTAAAACCTACATATCTCCTTCATTATATGGTCAAATTGAGTGATTCAAAAGCCTAACTTGACTAAAATTTCACAAGAAATCCATTGGAGCATAAAAAGCAAGTTTCGGGATTGTTTGGCATGAGAAACGAGGCAAAATAGCTGGCAGAAAAATATATAAAACGGGGGTTTGTTCATTCGGTCATATTTTGAGTTGGGGACAGAGGCGGATCCGGAATTTCTAGGTTGCGGGTGCCATACTACTTTAAACATAAACGTATTGTTATTTACCCGATCCAAACAGAGTAAATTTTAATACATCGGTTTTGATCAACTTTAGATTTCAGTTCGAGTTATTCGTCTTTTTCGTTTACATAAAAGTTGTTAGTTGTTTCAAACAAGAGTATTAGACGCTGTTAATTTCCAACTGTACCACCACAAGGGGTGGTGGTGTGCACAAAGAGGGTTAATATATCTAGTAACACTTCTTAAAGAGCACGGATTGTCCTCAACACTGCAACAAATACTAATAACACTTCTCAACATATTGGCTGCCCGAATCCTAATGTGCATTGGTATTCCAACGAACATAGCACAAGTCAGCGACGAAATTCACATTGTGCCACATTGTGCAGAAGTGCTCTCCCTGGCCATGGTATTCCCCATCATGAAGTTCTACAATTTCATAGCAAGATTATGGGAGAAACTCTGAATCCTAATTCGCTAGGGAGGAGGAATCACTTTTTTTTAATCTATCACTCATGTCCTCAAACCATATTCAGCAGTAGAATTGTAGAAACTGAAGCAAACCCACAAATGGCTGTCGTCATTTGCATCTGGCATAAGGATTTGGTGAATTTATATCAATTACTCATGTTTTACTACAACAACATACTAGTATAATCCTACATAGTGAGAGTTTGAGAAGAGTTGCGTGAACACAAACCTTACCCCTATCTTGTGGAGATAGAGGGGTTGTTTCAAATTACTCATGCTTTACAACAATAACAAGAACAACAAACCTAGTGTAGTATTCCTGCTTTATTAATTTATTTATTTTATCAAAAGTAAAATATTAAACTTTATTGGTAGCAATCCCATAATATTTATTTTAGCGAGGAGAGTAGCGTGAACACAAACCTTATCCCTATCTTGTGGAGATAGATGGGTTGTTTCAAATTACTCATGCTTTACAACAATAACAACAACAAACCTAGTGTAGTATTCCTGTTTTATTAATTTATTTATTTTATCAAAATTAAAATATTAAACTTTATTGGTAGCAATCCCATAATATTTATTTTAGTGGTGATCGGCCGAAAAATGATGATTTGGAGAAGGATAAACGGCATAACCATATCGAACTCGCGCGCCTTGGGAGAAAAGGCTGCTCTTCTACCACTGGCACCGTGCGCCAGCTTTTTCTTTTGGGCGTAAACATTAATATTTAGTCAATGTCTTCTACATATATACAGCTACATGCATATATACATAGAGTTTCAACCAAGTCGCCCGGGTGGCGTGGCACCCTCAAGCTTGTACATAGATCCGCCCCTGGTTGGGGAGCTCGGATTTGGGCGATTTTGGGGGAGACTTTCACCATAAGGATTGAGGTAAGTGTTCTCTACTCAGTTTTGGTTATATTTTATGAATCCATCTTCGTTTTTGGGATTTGATTGATGATTTCAAAGTGAAATTGAGGGAGTTAGGGCTTGAAATTTTGGAGAGTTTTAGGAGAGTTGTTTTGAGGGACCAAACGGAGTCCGATTTTGATAAATTTTATATGGTTAGACTCGGGAGAGGATGAGAGTTTTGATTCAGCCATTATTGGCTGGTTTGGATACGTGGGCCCGGGGGCCGGGTTTTGGCTGGTTTCGGATTTTTGGCGTATTTTGTAGTTTTTATTGTGGAATTCGATTCGTTAGCCTATGTTGATGGTATTAATCTGATTATGGTTAGATTTGGAGCTTTTGGAGACTGAATCCAGAGACAAGGGTATCCCGGAGTAGGATTTTACGATGTTAAGGTAAGCAACAGTTTTAACTCTGGCTTTGAGGGTATAAACCCGGAGAATTTGATATCGTGTCACTGTTTGGAGGTGATACTCACGCTAGGTGACAAGCGTATGGGTGTATACCTCGAGGGATTGAGACTTAGTCAGTCCCGTGAGGCCTCATGGCCATCATCTGTGTTTACGTAGTTACTTGTTGTTGAGCTTGTCTGCCTTCATGTTAGAGATCATGCTTAGGCTTTATTCATACTCATATTATTTGTACTCAATCATAGAATTTATTGTACATGTTTACCTCAGTCTCTATTATTTGCTAATATGCTGTGATACTTGATGTGGGCTGTGTTCCCTTATTTGTTGATGATGGTGAGGCTAGTGAGGTACATGATTGAGTGAGGCTGAGGGCCTGGTTGTGAGGATATTAATACCATAGCGCGTGAGTTGTCCGCGTAGCACATGAGTTGATCGTGCGAGTCCAGGTATTGATACCATAGCGCGTAAGTTGTCCGCGTAGCACGTGAGTTGACCGTGCGGATCCAGGTATTGATAGGATGGCACGTGAGTTGTCCGTGCTTAGCGCTTGGGCTTTGGGAGCCCCTCCGGAGTCTGTACACCCCCAGTGAGCACAGAGTGTTGAGTGTTGAGTGCTGAGTGTGAGTGATGAGTGATGGAGTGACACTGCTGTGAGGTTGTATTTATTTATGTTGTTGTTGCATTTATCTATTAAACTTCTTTGTGGCATTTACTGAGTTATGAAATTTACATGTTTATTTTTGTTTATTTTTAAATTGTGAAAATAAATAATTGGACTGTTTTACTTAACTCGTCACTACTGCTCAGTTCCTTAGTTATTTCTGTTACTACTGAGTCGGTTGTACTCATACTACACCCTGCACTTTATGTGTAGATCTAGGTGAGTCAGAGCGTGGCGATCGTTGAGTTCAGGCCGGCTATCTGTGGAGATTGCAAGGTAGATGCTAGCATCCGCAGGACCTTGTTACTCCTTTTATCATTTCTTCTTTTGGATAGTTAGACAGTTTATATATCTTAGTTTATAGTTTTAGATGCTCATGACTTAGTGACACCCCGATGTTTGGGGCTCGTTTCCGTATTTTCTATATTATATTTAGAGCCGGTGCAAACAAGTTCTGGGGTGGACTTTTAGTAATGGATGGGCAGAAACTTAAGAATAAAAAATGGTCATTTCCTTCATTTCGTTTTGGATTTTTGGAGCAAGGTTCTTGGGCGATTTTGAGGATTTCTTCACAACTACGACTTGGGTAAGTGTCCTATATCTAAAAGTAATTATATTTCATAAATCCATGGTTATATTCATTATTTATTTCGGATTTAAATGGAAGAAATCAAGACTTTTGCAAAACTTTTCAAGAACGAAAATGTTAGATTTGGAGGTTGAGTTATTATCGGAATTTGATAAAGTTTGTATGTTGGACTCGTAATTGAATGGGTTGTCGGATTTTATGAGTTTCGTCGGATTCCGAGACATGGCCCCCACGGGCGATGTTTGAGTTAAATTTTGGATTTTGTTAGAAAATTAGTATTTTCATATGGAATTAATTCCTATAATTAGTATTGACTGAATTGAATTAACTGTGGCTAGATTTGAGGCGATTGGAGACCGATTTGCGAGACAAAGGCATATCATAATAAAGAATTACACAGTTTGAGGTAAGTAACAGTTCTAAATTTTGTCCTGAGGGTATGAAACCCCGGATTATATGTTATGTGATCAGTTTGAGGTAACGCATATGATAGGTGACGGGCGTGAGGGCGTATGGGCGTGCACTGTAGAAATTATGACTTGGTCAAATTCCATAAAACTGTGTAGTTCAATAATATATTGTTATCTGTACATTCTTCATGTGGTAGAGAAATTGAACCACAAATCATGTTTAGATTATATATTGGCACTGTAGGGACCCACAGAGGTCCTGTACATGTTGAACTATCTGTTTAATTGATGTTTGTACTCAGTCACAGTTTACTTGTTTATTTTATCTCAGTCTCTATTGTTCATCATTCATGCATCATATCACTATTGTTTGGGCTGATTTCATGATTATTGAGAGCCCGAGAGACTGGAGAGATTTATGATTGAGTGAGGCCGAGGTCCGGATTATGAGATATTATATTATAGCACGTGAGTTGTTCATGCAACACGTGAGTTATCCGTGCGGATCCATATATTATACTATAGCATGTGAGTTGTCCGTTCAGCACGTGAGTTGTCCGTGCAGCACGTGAGTTTTTCGTGCGGATCCAGATATTATACTATAGCACGTGAGTTGTCCGTGCGGATCCAGATATTGATACTATAGCATGTGAGTTGTCCGTGCAGATTATAGCGCTTGGACTGTAGGAGATCCTCCGAAGTCTGTATATACCCCTAGTGAGAGCAGGTACCAACTGAGCGCGAGTGCTGAGTGAATGGAATGGTTGAGTGACAGTGGTCCTGAGAGGTTGCATTTGATTTCATTACTATTGCACTTCAGCTGTCATATATCATTGTTATTTTTGGAAATTTCTAATAGAGATTATTTTATGATAAAGTTGAACTTGACATGAAATTACTATTTTGGCCTCAATTGTTGAACTTGAAAGCATGCCTACCTTATTGTGTTGGAAATTACAGTAATTGGACTCAGCTGTGAAGCTCGTCACTACTTTCAGTTCTTTATTTAGTATTGTTACTTGTTGAGTTGGTTGTACTCATATTACACCCTGCACCTCTTGTGCAGATCCAGGTACTTCTGGACACGATGGTTGCTAGTTCTCAGTTTACTCAGTGACACCGTATTTTGGGAATGTATTTTATGTCAGTGATTTGTGAGATTTTCTATGAAATTCAAATATTATGTTTTCAAACTTAAAAAATATTGTCGTTTATTGAGGTTGTCGGTTTGCCTAATTTTGAGATAGGCGGCAACACGACAAGTTAGGACTTTTGGGTCGTGACAAGTTGGTATCAGAGCCCAGACTTGTACTCTATCTTGCGGAATTGATTCAGCTTGAAACATAACTCTTTGAATATCTTCCACGCGTTCGTGTGCGTATGTGAGCGTTCAGTATCAGCTGGATTGTCAGATTTTAAATGGAAGAAATCAAGATTTTTGCAAAACTTTTCAGGAACGAAAATGTTAGATTTGGAGGTCGGGTTGTTATCGAAATTTGATAAAATTTGAATGGTTGGACTCGTAATTGAATGGGTTGTCGGATTTTGTGAGTTTCGTCGGATTCCGAGACGTGTGCCCCATGGGCGATTTTTGAGTTAAATTTTGGATTTTATTGTAAAATTAGTATTTTCATATGGAATTAATTCCTATAATTAGTATTGAATGAATTGAATTAACTGTGGCTAGATTTGAGGCGTTTGGAGGCCGATTCGCGAGACAAAGGCATAACATTATAAAGAATTACAGAGTTTGAGGTAAGTAACAATTCTAAATTTTTTCCTGAGGGTATGAAACCCTGGATTATATGTTATGTGATCAGTTTTGAGGTAACGCATATGATAGGGGACGGGCGTGTGGGCGTATGGGCGTGCACCGTAGAAATTATGACTTGGTCAAATTCCATGAAACTG
Source organism: Nicotiana tomentosiformis (assembly GCF_000390325.3). Classification (NCBI taxonomy): domain Eukaryota; kingdom Viridiplantae; phylum Streptophyta; class Magnoliopsida; order Solanales; family Solanaceae; genus Nicotiana; species Nicotiana tomentosiformis. Next base: position 40,915,666 of record NC_090813.1, on the reverse strand, counting down.
TGTAGTTGAATAATATATTGTTATCTGTACATTCTTCATGTGGTAGAGAAATTGAACCACAAATCATGTTTAGATTATATATTGGCACTGTAGGGACCCACAGAGGTCGTGTATATGTTGAACTATCTGTTTAATTGTTATTTGTACTCAGTCACAGTTTACTTGTTTATTTTATCTTAGTCTATATTGTTCATCATTCATGCATCATATCACTGTTCTTTGGGCTGATTTCATAATTATTGAGAGCCAGAGAGACTGGAGAGATTTATGATTGAGTGAGGCTGAGGTCCGGATTATGAGATATTATATTATAGCAGGTGAGTTGTTCGTGCAACACGTGAGTTGTCCGTGCGGATCCATATATTATACTATAGTATGTGAGTTATCCGTGCAGCACGTGAGTTGTCAGTGCAGATCCATAAATTATACTATAGCACGTGAGTTTTCCGTGTATATCCAGATATTATACTATAGCACGTGAGTTATCCGTGCGGATCCAGATATTGATACTATAGCATGTGAGTTGTCCGTGCGGATTATAGCGCTTGGGCTGTAGGAGCTCCTCCAGAGTCTGTATACACTCCTAGTGAGAGCAGGTACCTACTGAGTGCGAGTGCTTAGTGAATGGAAGAAATCAAGACTTTTGCAAAACTTTTCAGGAACGAAAATGTTAGATTTGGAGGTTGAGTTATTATCGGAATTTGATAAAATTAGTATGGTTGGACTCGTAATTGAATGGGTTGTCGGATTTTATGAGTTTCGTCGGATTCTGAGACATGGCCCCCACGGGCGATGTTTGAGTTAAATTTTGGATTTTGTTAGAAAATTAGTATTTTCATATGGAATTAATTCCTATAATTAGTATTGACTGAATTGAATTAACTGTGGCTAGATTTGAGGCGTTTGGAGACCGATTCGCGAGACAAAGGCATAGCATAATAAAGAATTACACAGTTTGAGGTAAGTAATAGTTCTAAATTTTGTCCTGAGGGTATGAAACCCCGGATTATATGTTATGTGATCGGTTTTGAGGTAACGCATATGATAAGTGACGGGCGTGTGGGCGTATGGGCATGCACTGTAGAAATTATGACTTGGTCAAATTCCATGAAACTGTGTAGTTGAATAATATGTTGTTATCTGTACATTCTTCATGTGGTAGAGAAATTGAACCACAAATCATGTTTAGATTATATGTTGGCACTGTAGGGACCCACAGAGGTCGTGTACATGTTGAACTATCTGTTTAATTGATGTTTGTACTCAGTCACAGTTTACTTGTTTATTTTATCTCAGTCTCTATTGTTCATCATTCATGCATCATATCACTGTTGTTTGGGCTGATTTCATGATTATTGAGAGCCCGAGAGACTGGAGAGATTTATGATTGAGTGAGGCCGAGGTACGGATTATGAGATATTATATTATAGCACGTGAATTGTTCGTGCAACACGTGAGTTATCCGTGCGGAGCCATATATTATACTATAGCATGTGAGATGTCCGTGCAGCATGTGAGTTGTCCGTGCAAATCCATAAATTATACTATAGCACGTGAGTTGTCCGTGCATCACGTGAGTTTTCCGTGCGGATCCAGATATTATACTATAACACGTGAGTTGTCCGTGCGGATCCAGATATTGATACTATAGCATGTGAGTTGTCCGTGCGAATTATAGCGCTTGGACTGTAGGAGATCCTCCGAAGTCTGTATACACCCCTAGTGAGAGCAGGTACCAACTGAGTGCGAGTGCTGAGTGAATGGAATGGTTGAGTGACAGTGGTCCTGAGAGGTTGCATTTGATTTCATTACTATTGCACTTCAGCTGTCATATATCATTGTTATTTTTGGAAATTTTTAATAGAGATTATTTTATGATAAAGTTGAACTTGACATGAAATTACTGTTTTGGCCTCAATTGTTGAACTTGAAAGCATGCCTACCTTATTGTGTTGGAAATTACAGTAATTGGACTCAGCTGTGAAGCTCGTCACTACTTTCAGTTCTTTATTTAGTATTGTTACTTGTTGAGTTGGTTGTACTCATATTACACCGTGCACCTCTTGTGCAGATCCAGGTACTTCTGGACACGGCGGTTGCTAGTTCTCAGAGTTTATCTGTTGGAGATTATCGAGGTGGCTTCTTGGCGTCCGCAGACCATGACTCTCTTTCCTTTCAATTTTTTGTAATGTTCTATATTTTTAGACAGTGTTTTTAGCATTTAGACTTTGTTATCATTTAGATGCTTATGTATTTAGTGACACCGTGTTTTGGGAATATATTTTATGTTAGTGATTTGTGAGATTTTCTATGAAATTCAAATATTATGTTTTTGTGGTTTATTGAGGTTGTCGGCTTGCCTAGTATTGAGATAGGCGCCAGCACGACAGGTTAGGACTTTTGGGTCATGACAAGTTGGTATCAGAGCCCAGACTTGTACTCTATCATGCAAAATTGATTCAGCTTGAAACATAACTCTTTGAATTCCTTCCATGCATTCATGTGCGTATGTGAGCGTTCAGTATCAGCTGGGTTGTAAGATTTTTAATGGAAGAAATCAAGATTTTTGCAAAACTTTTCAGGAACGAAAATGTTAAATTTGGAGGTCGGGCTGTTATCGAAGTTTGATAAAATTGGAATGGTTGGACTCGTAATTGAATGGGTTGTCGGATTTTGTGAGTTTCGTCGGATTCCGAGACGTGTGCCCCATGGGCAATTTTTGAGTTAAATTTCGGATTTTGTTGTAAAATTAGTATTTTCATATGGAATTAATTCCTATAATTAGTATTGACTGAATTGAATTAACTGTGACTAGATTTGAGGCGTTTGGAGGCCGATTCGCGAGGCAAAGGCATAGCATAATAAAGAATTACACAGTTTGAGGTAAGTAATAGTTCTAAATTTTGTCCTGAGGGTATGAAACCCCGGATTATATGTTATGTGATCGTTTTGAGGTAACGCACATGATAGGTGACAGGCGTGTGGGCGTGCACCGTAGAAATTATGACTTTGTCAAATTCCATGGAACTGTGTAGTTGAATAATATGTTGTTATCTGTACATTCTCCATGTGGTAGAGAATTTGAACCACAAATCATGTTTAGATTATATGTTGGCACTGTAGGGACCCACAGAGGTCGTGTACATGTTGAACTATCTGTTTAATTGTTGTTTGTACTCAGTCACAGTTTACTTATTTATTTTATCTCAGTTTCTATTGTTCATCATTCATGCATCATATCACTGTTCTTTGGGCTAATTTCATGATTATTGAGAGCCAGAGAGACTGGAGAGATTTATGATTGAGTGAGGCTGAGGTCCGGATTATGAGATATTATATTATAGCATGTGAGTTGTTCGTGCAACACATGAGTTGTCCGTGCAGATCCATATATTTTGCTATAGTATGTGAGTTGTCCGTGCAGCACGTGAGTTGTCAGTGCAGATCCATAAATTATACTATAGCACGTGAGTTGGGCTAATTTCATGATTATTGAGAGCCAGAGAGACTGGAGAGATTTATGATTGAGTGAGGCTGAGGTCCGGATTATGAGATATTATATTATAGCATGTGAGTTGTTCGTGTAACACATGAGTTGTCCGTGCAGATCCATATATTTTGCTATAGTATGTGAGTTGTCCGTGCAGCACGTGAGTTGTCAGTGCAGATCCATAAATTATACTATAGCACGTGAGTTTTCCGTGTGGATCCAGATATTATACTATAGCACGTGAGTTATCCGTGCGGATCCAGATATTGATACTATAGCATGTGAGTTGTCCGTGCGAATTATAGCGCTTGGGCTGTAGGAGCTCCTCCAGAGTCTGTATACACTCCTAGTGAGAGCAGGTACCTACTGAGTGCGAGTGCTGAGTGAATGGAATGGTTGAGTGACTGTGGTCCTGAGAGGTTGTATTTGATTTCATTACTATTGTACTTCAGCTGTCATATATCATTGTTATTTTTGGAAATTTCTAATAGATATTATCTTATGATTAAGTTGAACTTGACATGAAATTATTGTTTTGGCCTTAAATGTTGAACTTGAAAGCATGCCTACCTTATTGTATTGGAAATTACAGTAATTGGACTCAGTTGTAAAGCCGTCACTACTCTCAGTTCTTTATTTAGTATTGTTACTTGTTGAGTTGGTTGTACTCATATTACACCCTGCACCTCTTGTGCAGATCCAGGTACTTCTGGATACGGCGGTTGCTAGTTCTCAGAGTTTATCTGTTGGAGATTATCGAGGTAGCTTCTTGGCGTCCGCAGACCTTGACTCTCTTTGCTTTCAATTTTTTGTGATGTTATATATTTTCAGACAGTATTCTTAGCATTTAGACTTTGTTATCATTTAGATGCTCATGTACTTAGTGACATAATGTTTTGGGAATGTATTTTATGTCAGTGATTTGTGAGATTTTCTATGAAATTCAAATATTATGTTTTCAAACTTAAAACAAATTGTGGTTTATTGAGGTTGTCGACTTGCCTAGTATTGAGATAGGCGCTATCACGACATGTTAGGATTTTTGGGTCGTGACAAGCTGGTATCAGAGCCCAGACTTGTATTCTATCGTGCAGAATTTATTCAGCTTGAAACATAACTCTTTGAATTCCTTCCACGCATTCGTGTGCGTATGTGAGCTTTCAGTATCAGCTGGGTTGTCGGATTTTAAATGGAAGAAATCAAGATTTTTGCAAAACTTTTCAAGAATAAAAATGTTAGATTTGGAGGTCGAGTTGTTATTGGAATTTGATAAAATTAGTATGGTTTGACTCGTAATTGAATGGGTTGTCGAATTTTGTGAGTTTCGTCGGATTTCGAGACGTGTGCCCCACAGGCAATTTTTGAGTTAAATTTCAGATTTTATTGGAAAATTAGTATTTTCATATAGAATTAATTCCTATAATTAGTATTGACTGAATTGAATTAATTGTGGCTAGATTTGAGGCATTTGGAGGTCGATTCGCGAGGCAAAGGCACAACATAATAAAGAATTACACAGTTTGAGGTAAGTAACAGTTCTAAATTTTGTCCTGAGGGTATGAAACCCCGGCTTATATGTTATGTGATCGGTTTTGAGGTAACGCACATAATAGGTGACAGGCGTGCACCGTACAAATTGTGACTTGGTCAAATTCCATGGAACTGTTCAGTTTAATAATATGTTGTTATATGTACATTCTCCATGTGGTAGAGAAATTGAACCACAAATCATGTTTAGATTATATGTTAGCACTGTAGGGACCCACAGAGGCCGTGTACATGTTGAACTATCTGTTTAATTGTTGTTTGTACTCAGTCATAGTTTACTTGTTTATTTTATCTCAGTCTCTATTGTTCATCATTCATGCATCATATCACTATTGTTTGAGATGATTTCATGATTATTCAGAGCCCGAGAGACTGGAGAGATTTGTGATTGAGTGAGCCGGGATCTGGATTATGAGATATTATATTATAGCACGTGAGTTGTTCGTGCAACACGTGAGTTATCCGTGCGGATCCATATATTATACTATAGCACGTGAGTTGTTCGTGCATCACGTGAGTTGTCTGTGCAGATCCATAAATTATATTATAGCACGTGAGTTGTCCGTGCAGCACGTGAGTTTTTCGTGTGGATCCGGATATTATTCTATAGCACGTGAGTTATCCGTGCGGATCCAGATATTGATACTATAGTATGTGAGTTGTCCATGCGAATTATAGCGCTTGGGTTGTAGGAGCTCCTCCGGAGTCTGTATACACCCCTAGTGAGAGCAGGTACCTACTGAGTGCGAGTGCTGAGTGCTGACTGTTGAGTGAATGGAATGGTTGAGTGACTGTGGTCCTGAGAGGATGCATTTGATTTCATTACTATTGCACTTCAACTGTCATATATCATTGTTATTTTTGGAAGTTTCTGATAGATATTATCTTATGATTAAGTTGAACTTGACCTGAAATTACTGTTTTTGCCTTAAATGTTGAACTTGAAAGCATGCCGACCTTATTATGTTGGAAATTATAGTAATTGGACTCAGTTGTGAAGCTCGTCACTACTTTCAATTCTTTATTTAGTATTGTTACTTGTTGAGTTGGTTGTACTCATATTACACCCTGCACCTCTTGTGCAGATCCAGGTACTTCTGGACATGGCGATTGCTAGTTCTCAGAGTTTATCTGTTGGAAATTATCGAGGTAGCTGCTTGGCGTCCGCAGACCTTGACTCTCTTTCCTTTTAATTTTTTGTGATGTTCTATATTTTCAGACAGTGTTTTTAGCATTTAGACTTTGTTATCATTTCGATGCTCATCTATTCAGTGACAACGGGTTTTGGGAATGTATTTTATGTCAGTGATTTGTGAGATTTTCTATGAAATTCAAATATTATGTTTTCAAACTTAAAAAAAATTGTGGTTTATTAAGGTTGTTGTCTTACCTAGTATTGAGATAGGCGCCATCACGACAGGTTAGGATTTTTGGGTCGTGACAAGTTGGTATCAGAGCCCATACTTGTATTCTATCGTGCGGAATTGATTCAGCTTGAAACATAACTCTTTGAATTCATTCCATGCATTTGTGTGCGTTCAGTATCAGCTGTGGATCATTGATTTGTGATTCCATGAACGAGGTTCGAGATGTGTATTCTGCTTTTTGATGATGGACCAGTCTAGAGGACTTGAGGCCAGGTTTAGACCGCAGCTTAGATTCAGTAGTTTTGGTTGTGAGAACTTGTATATTTGGACTCATATGTCCGGTAATGTCCTTATGAGAAGAATTTGTGGCTCGATGAGCGGTTAAATGGCTATATGATAAGTATGATGTGATTGCAGGATGTGTTAAGATGGTTTGTATCTTGATTTGACGTATAGTCTCGAGTATGAACGTGTTGAGGGATCTTTCACGTTGTTAAATTGTGGGACAAATTAAATCTCATGTTGTGTTGATGAGTTCAAACTCAGAAATATTAAGTGATTCCATAGTAATTATGGTTGCAAAAGGGTATAGCAAGATGCCAATTTGAGGCTAAGCAGGTGAGTTATCTCCTGCAGAGTAATCTACGTATGTGTGTTCATTATAATATTGAGTGGAGGATTTCTTTTCTCCCAACGGGGTATATGTGTTGAGATTTAAGTGTGGATTAGTTGAGAAAGTTGACTTGACCGTCACGGGGATGAAGGCGAGCTTAGTAGATGATTTGAGGTATTTTATGGTTTGTGTTACCTGAGCTTGCGAAGAATTTTCGTGGAATTGTCTGCGGGATTATGATAATAGTAGAGTATGGGTATGGTGAGTTATCAAATGTTATGTTATATGGCTTTGAGCCAAGTGGGGGAGTCTGCTATCTACGATTTGATTGCACGATTATGTGCGGTATTGGTTTTGGTATGAGGCATACTTGTTGATTAGTTATGACTTACAGAGGTTGATATCGGGGATGACTCGAGTAAGAAAATTTCTTGAATGCGGGTTACATTGCACTTTATGAATATATGAAAAATCATGAAATGATTAAATTGTTATTTTGAATAATGTAGTGCGCACGAGGTATGAATTTGATTGGTGGTGTTAAAGTAGGGTTACTTCTTTGGGGGCTGTTGTGCTAATGGGGCTTGTGTCTTTCGGCCCTTTTGGGCGGGGCAATTTAGATTTAGCATAGTGTTCTGACAAGGAGAAATGTCAATTTGAGGGTAATTCAGAAGAAACTCAGAGAAAATAGGACACATGGGTAACAAGTTGGATCAGTATGGTAATGTTATGTGTTCTTTTGGTAATTATAACGTGGTGAGATTTTTACAGATGTTTCGGTGGCAATATTCTTGGGTTTGGTGACCTGCATGGCTTGGTCAAGTTAGAGGAATTCAGTTCTGATAGCTTGGTTACGTGCAAATAGATTTCGAAGAGTTCTCGATGGTTTCTACCATGGTTTGAGCCGGATAGTTTCTACCGGTGTGGGGAACGTATTGTGTATTGTGATTTCCTCTTGTAAGGAAGCAAATGGAAGGTTTTTAACTAATCGGGTATGTAATTTGCTAGTGATTTAGAGTTGATAATGGAATTCTCATGTTTTTCACATGATGGCATAATAGATGAGGTGTTTTGTGTGGGATTAAGATATACATGTACAAGGTGGAAGTTCAATCTTGTAGGGAAGATTATGAATTTTGGACAAAATGGTCAGTTTCAGATATTTAGAGGAATGTTGTAACTGCTCGGTAATCCCTAAGAAGGGTGCGCATTTCAGAAGGCGCATTGTGTTTTGACTTACGGATGTTTATCGGTATTGCAGTACTCACATGGTTGATAGCATGCTGATATTCAAATTATTGCTATGTGGCGCGGAAGAATTATGGAAGTATTCCTCGTGGGATGATCGTGCATGAAAGATGTGTTAGTCATTCGAATGCTAGAATTGGGCTCAGTTATGATGATTTGTGTGTCCTATGAATTTGGAGACTGGGAGTTCTCTGAAGCATATTGTTTCAGGATTGTGTCCTATTTGAGGTGTGTATTTTATTTAAACTCAGTGGAGGCACTAGTTGCGTTAATTATTTATGATAGCTACACGCTATGAGTGTGCATATATGTGAGGTTTGAGCCCATGTGCGGGCATCGGGGAAAGTATTCATACTTGGAAGAATGCTTAGGCTATGATATGCCTAGAGTTGACTGTTAAGCATAAAGTTATAAGGTTTCTCGTATTCGTACATCTATGGAGAACTATCTGGGTTATACTTGAGGTTATAAAGAGGCTAATTCTATGAGAAAACTTGGTAGTTACTATTTTTGCGTTAACTTGCCGATTTGAGTTGTGATAGCAGACTTTGCACAGGCATACACTATGGCGTATTATATATACTAGTCCAGGAGCACGAGAATCTTATTTCATTATCATATACATGTATACTTGTTTAATTGCTCCTGTATGATATGCTGGGATTGGAGGCCTGTGACCATGCCAGGCGATTTATATTATTGACACGTGAGTTGCCCGTGTCGCATGTGAGTTGTCCATGTTGTGTGTGAGAATTTTATTTCTTTGATAATTTATCTGATTTCATAGATTTCCTTCCTCTACGATAAACATTACTTGAGCAGCGTATTTGATGAATGATAAGTGGTTATCCTCTTCACAAAATTTGAGGAGTTGGTTGTAAATATTAGGTTGTGGTGGTGCTAGCTGAACTTGCGAAATAGTTCTCTTCTTTGAGATAATTTCCATTTTTGGGTGCATAGATTGCACAGTTTTTGGCTTCAGATATATTGGTGTGGTGTGTATGTGGAATAGTTGTGTTTGATAATATAAGGTCATCAGACCTAGAATGTGTACTATCGGGTTTGATAATGATATATTTGGGAGGATGATATAGAAAGTCAACTTAGAAAGTGATTATGGTTGTAGTTAGGGAGAGAGAGCTCCATGACTAGTTGATATGATAAGTGGTTATGAGATTTCACATGTTTCTTTCATTATCAGCAGTGTACGAAAGTTTTGGAAATGAGGTTTTGTTTGATATGAGGTTTAATACTAGTACCGGGTTGGTTTTGAGTAGTTACTGTGATCAGAAATGGTGCTGCGAGTATGCGAGTTGTATAGTATGTTATGTGATTATATGTGGGGTTTTAGTCATGGCTTGATACAGCTTGTTCAAACTTATATAGTGTGTAGATGTGAGACTCGGGTCTTGTAAAACATTATGGATGTTGGAAATTGGGTTCTAAATTTTATGGACTAAGGTTAAAGTAATGATCTTCAATTATGTTGTATTGTCAGGCCTATATGAAATAGGGTGGCGTGGTATCACCCCCGGGTATGTGCATGGTAAGATGGAATAGTGATGTGATGGCTTGGAAACAACTCTTGGCACGTTCGAGGACAAACGTATGTTTAAGTGGGGGAGAATGTAACGACCCGGTCGGTCATTTTAAGTAATGCAGCCCCGTTTCCCCAATTACTGCTCAATTTGTGCTTTACAGTTATTATGTGACTTGCAGTGGTAATTGGTTCGGGTCCGGTGAGATTTCGGAATGAATTGAGACATTTAGTCTCGAAGATGAAAACTTAAGTTGAAAAGGTTAACCAGATGATTGACATATGTGTAAACGACCCAGGAATAGAATTTTGATGATTCCAACAGCTCCGTATGGTGATTTTGGACTTAGGAGCTTATCCGAAAAATTATTTGAAAGTCCGTAGTTAAATTAGGCTTGAAATTGCTAAAATAGAAATTTAAGGTGAAAATTTGACTGGGGAGTTGACCTTTTGATATCGGGGTCGGAATCTGAGTCTGGAAATTTGAATAGCTTCGTTATGTCATTTATGACTTGTTGCAAAATTTGAGGTCAACCGGACTTGATTTGATATGTTTAAGCATTAAATGTAGAAGTTGGAAATTGTTAGTTTTGAAGAGGCTTGAATTGGGGTGTGATTTGTGTTTTAGCGTTGTTCAATATAATTTGAGGCATCGACTAAGTTGTGTCATATTATGTGACTTGTTAGTATACTTGGTTGGGGTGCCAGCAAGGAATTTTACACTTTGTAGGTACGAGCAAAATACTCTAAAGACCACTACAACACTCAAAATAAATAACCCTCTTTTGATATTCCCACCTCACTATAATATCGCTCACTCTCTATTTTTCTCACAGACTATTTACTTATACCTTGTCTGTGATGCCTCACTTTTTCTTTCTCTCTTTGTTGGTGTATTTTACAATGAGAGCAAGACACCTATTTATAGTGTTTAGGATTGCTTCATTGATGTCATCAATGATCTCATGAGTTTGGCAAGAGTCAAATATTCAATGTGAAACCAAAAAAATATTTGCCATAAAATCTTCCTTACTATTCCTTTAGTTAGCTTGACATTTTAAAGCCAAAAGGAAGATGTCTTCTTTACACATGGGGTGGACCCATCATTGAATATGACTGAGTAAAATCAGAGGCCCCACAACAGTTTTAGCAGTCCATGTATGTGTTTTCAGATACTCATGTACATAGACTTTGTCCAAAATATTCACAAAAGTTATTTCTTTAAAACTAAGTTTTCAGCTTCAGATTCCGATATCCGTTTTAAACTCAGCTACAGCTTTAGTTTCAGTTATAAGATGCTATTCAGTTTCAGCATGTATTTGGCCCTTCTTTAATAGTACTAAAATCACATTCATCCTATCATTTCAACATATTTTAAAATTGGTATGCCTTCTTAAATACAACGGAAATGATGCCTTGGCTTATAGGCCTTAAACATATCTCCTTGTAGATAAATCATATTCAAAAATATATGGCTGAATACAAATAGAGATATTTAGAGTTCCATGATTTTTTGTTTAGACTCACTTCGACAATTGAAGGAACATAATTACTAATAAAATGAGACAAACCAACATTATATTTTCTCTAACATGTCCATTCTCTTTGTCTACAGTGATGAGAAAATGGGAACACCTACTAAAGTAGTTCCAGCGTCGACAATGAAGACATTGCCTGAAACATGTTCTGAAGAATCATGGATTAAGTACCTGACCACTGATGTTAAAGCCGGATCTGTCGTTCCTAGAGTTTTCAAAGGAATGGTTCTCAAAGTAACATTATTGAACCATTCCTTTTGCATAAGGCTCTCTGTTATTTCAGATTTGAAAATTCCTGGTGATACTGAGTTCACTCTGATCTTGTCTACTCCCAATTCTAAGGCCATCATATGCCATTCCATTATTTGAATAATCAATTAATGCAAATACAATTATAACTGAGAGGAAAAATCGACAATTCTCATGTATTTTCTTTTTAAAAGTGTTAAATTTGGAGAGTTGAGGTATTTGGCTAAGCTTTTAGGAAAAAAAAAGAAATTATTTTATTAGAAGTTGAAAAAAGTAGTTCTCCTTGTAAGTACTTTTGACACCTTGGCCAAACACAAATTGTTACTCTTATATTAAAAAAAATTCGAGTAGTTCCTGCAACTAACTATTTTGCTTTCTCATGGAAGATTTAATCTCTTCATTTTACATTAGGGTGATTCCTAACTAATATTACCATGCCCTAAGCTAGCTACTTTAACAACTCCGCCTTCATCAAATTAAACCTTTTATTAAGATGGCAAGTAAGAAAGGGAGCATTGACGTAACTAGTAAAGTTGCTGCTATGTGATCAAGAGGTCACGGGTTCGAGCCATGGAAACAACCTCTTGCAGAAATGCAGGGTAAGACTGCGTACGATAGACCTTGTGGTCCGGCCCCCGGTTAGTTTGTTCCACCTTCGGGATCTTACTTAGATAAATCATCATTCAAACTCGATTGGGCGTGCTAAGGCCAAAATCCATTTTGACCGTATACAGATAGTCCCCTCGTTTCTCAAAAAAAATGTGGCGAGAAACGATATGATTTTTTAACAGCTTGATCGGATTATATCCTGTCATTTCCATCGGGTTTGACCATGACGCATCTGCTAGCTGTCCCGTCGGTTTAGCCTTTCAAGGCATTTAATGCATGTCAGGCGGTGGTCGGCCACTGTTGATACTGAACTGCCATCGCTTGAACCTATAAATAACCCTTTCTTTTATCTTTTACCATTTTTACATCTTCTATCTTTCAAATTTCCCAAGTTATTCTTCATACTACTCCAACTTACCAGTAAATCTGTAATTTCTTTCCGCAAAAATCCCTCTTCAATTCCACCAAATCTTTTTCACTTTCTTCTACTCCTCACCTTTGAATTCAAAAATGGCGAAAACATCGCAAACCATTCCTCAGAAAGAGAAGGCTTCATTTTCATAGTGTGTCGCCGATGAGACACCGGCAGAACCACGGCCTGAGGAATGTGTTCCCGGGGCGTGTGTCCTTACTTCAGATTTTAAGGTCGATAAAGGTTCATCGGTCCCTGGCAGGTGTGAGCCGGTATCGAGGTACATGTGTTCGATAATCGAGAAGCACCTCGAACAACTAAAGAAGGATTGCAATTGGGGTGAGAAAGAAATAATAATTCCTACGCCCGACGAAGATATTACTTCTTACGTGAAAGGGTTTTTGAATGTGTATACTTACCCTTTCACTTTGGGTCCCCTCGATTCCGTTATTATTGACTTCTGTCGACAATACCAGGTAACCCTAGGCCAGGTCCATCCTTCTTTGTGGCGGATCGTTATCCTGATCCGATATTTTGTGAGCAAGATTGAGGGGATGCCGTTCACCCTCGATCATCTTATCCGATTGTACCGTCCTTGACTTTTTCGAGGAGGGTAAATAAAACTCCAGTGTCGGGCTACCAAGGCTCTGTTCTCGAGTATTGACGAGGACAGGACTGGGGTTGGAGGGGCAGGTTCGTTCGAGTAAGGACTTCGGACCTGATTCCGACTGAAAAGATGTCCTTTCCCGATGAGTGGAATATGAAACGTAAGTGTGATCTTGCTGTTACTTCTATTTTCTTCTTTCATTTATTCTCTCATCGACACTCCTTTTTTTTTCTTTTTTTTGATATAGCGGTTCCCTGGATGCCCGGAGCAATTCCCGATCTCAAGAACTGGGTACGAGCCCTTATTTCGACCTCCACATACACCGAGCGCTCATGGCGTGATTTTTCAAAGGGTCGGTGGGAGGCCAAAAATCACGGTAAGGCCATTTCTCGGACTCTTTGATGATCCAAACGAGGTGGTTTTAAAAATATTTTATTAAGGTTTTCCATATGCAGGTTTAGGTAAAGACGCGATTTTGAGGCCCTTGTCCAATGAGGAGTAAATTCCAGCCTCTGTCCCAAAGCCGGTGAAGGAAAATAAAAGGAAAAGAGCCTCGGTTCCCGGAGATCAAAAATCAAAGAAGAGGACGGCTCGTAAGCCGAACAAGAATGTCATCCCTTTGACCGTGGAATCCGTTCTGCGTCTAAGAGATGAAGATGAATAAGAAGAATAAGAGAACGATGAGTCTGCGCTGGCGGTCCGAACGAAGAGAACCACCGATGCCTCATCGTCGGCTGGATCGATGATGCTCCATGAGGCTCTGCATCGAACTGAAGATATACCGGAGAAAGATTCGGGTAGTGTCCCCAAACTATCGGATATCGAAGACACATCTCATCGGAGTCAACCGGAAGGGGATGTGACCGAAGAGGCCTCGAACCCCTTCGAACCGAGGAGAACGCTCCAGGTGATTCATTTGGGGCAGCGACAATCGAGGATTAGCTTATCTTTCCCGTTTTTTCGCAGGGGTTATTCGGGAAGCCCAAGCTCTGGGATCCCTCGATCTAGACAGGCCTCACAATGAAGAAGATCCCTTTCGTGACCTGTTTACCGGTATTGAGGACGTTGCCGGTGCTGGTGATGAATCAGATCTTTTGCACGGATTGCGGCAGGCTTTGAATCAGGTGAGCTTTTAAAATTATTTTGTCGGTACTATCTTTATGTTCGTTTTTCGTTAACCCCGCTTCTTGTTTCTTTGTAGGTAGCGGCAGTTTATCGAGAACAATGTTCTTGATCCCAGAATGAGCTGCATCAATACGCGGCCGACCTACAATGGGATACTGACGAGAGGAACTCCCATAGACTTTCCCTAGGGAAGAGAGAAGAGGAAATAAAAGACCTCCGAGCTGAGCTGGCCAACGCTTATCGAGATCAGACCGATTTGTCTGAGCAGCTAATGATGCTTTTGAAAGCCTATGGGCTTGATACCGAAATGATAGTTAACATTTCGGTCTCACAGCTGCAGCAAACATTCGAGATGATTGGGAATCTTCGTGAGGAGGTCGACATGATAAGAATGGAGTCTTTGTGGTGGAAAGAAGGTATGGACCGCTTTGCTGCAGAAAAAGAGACTGCTCGAGCCCAGTTATCATCGTCCGAAACCCAACTTCAGAAAATGAAGGAAAAAGGCATGGTTCAAGCAAGAAGAATTGAGGAGCTTGAGGCTCGGTTGGCCTCTGTACTTGCCAAGGCCAAATCTGATGCCGAAAAGGCAAAGGCCGATGCGGATGCACTCGTGGCCGTCTATCAGGCCGATGCTGAAGCTGCCCAAGTCCAGGCAAGAGAGGCAGCTGAGTCCACCGATATTCGAGTGCATTGGGTCGCCGAACTTTCTAAGTGCCGATCCAGAAGGGAAACTCTCGAGGAGATCCATGCTCGTGGCTTCAATCTCGCTGAAGAGATAAAAAGGGCCAAAGAACTCGAAGCCGATGCCGAAGCTCTGGTTTCTAATGGCGATGACGATGACGATGGGAGAAAAAGCGGATCCGAAAACGGTGTGGGGGGGGGAGCCTGATAAAGACCGCTCCTGACCGAGAAGTTTAGTTCTTAGTTTTTACGTTGTAATCACCTATGTAGATAAATTTGTATATAGACATAGCTCCCTTTTTGCCGACTTGCTTTTGTTTTTGTTTCCTATCTTGTGAGGACTTTATTCACGCCTTATGAATGTTTTCACAATGAGTTAAACAACTTAATCAAATTTGGAATTCGTAGCCTCTGTAACCGAGCGAGCGCTTACTCAAACTTGGAGCGATGTAGCCCTTAGGCTTATTAGATGTCAATGGTTCGATCTTGAAGAAATATAGCCCATAGGCGTAATGGTCGAGTGAGTGCTTGCTCGAACTTGAAATAAAAGTAGCTCGTAGGCTTAATCGAATGAATGATTCGAAGTAATGTAGCCCATAGGCGTAATGGTCGAGTGAATGTTTGCTCAAACTTGAAATAAAAGTAGCCCGTAGGCTTAATCGAATGAATGATTCGAACTCGAAGTAATGTAGCCCGTAGGCGTAATGGTCGAGTGAGTATTTGCTCAAACTCAAAATAAAAATAGCCCGTAGGCTTAATGGTCGAGTGAGTGTTTGCTCGAACTCGAAATAAAAATTGCCCGTAAGCTTAGTCGAGCGAATGATTCAAACTCGAAGTAGTGTAGCCCGTAGGTGTAATGGTCAAGTGAGTGTTAGCTCGAACTCGAAATAAAAGTAGCCCGTAGGCTTAATGGTCGAGTGAGTGTTTGCTCGAACTCGAAATAAAAGTAGCCCGTAGGCTTAATGGTCGAGTGAGTGTTTGCTCGAACTCGAAATAAAAGTAGCATGTAGGCTTAGTGGTCAAGTTTATCTTAATTCTGATTGTATAATAAATCTCAAAATAGAGGAATTTTCCTTGGATATAAGAAGCCGATAAAGAAGAGAACTTTCTTCGCACGTTATTACACGCCTTGGTTCGGGCAAATCTATATGAGCATGGTTCGCTTTGACCATTTGGCTATTTTAATTTTTCCTATTGGAACCTTGTTGTTGTGAAATAACTTTCTTGCGAGGCCTCGGATATTGTTGTAAATGCTGCACGATCAATGGTTGCCTCATTAAAAACCTTGCCGAAAAATCCATTTGGGATAAAACTGGTCTAAGGGAAAAAGAGTGCAACGCGTGCTTTCAATCGAGAGAGCCATCTTAGCCCTTGTTCGGACTTCTGCAGGGGTTAGTTTTGAGATATAAACGAATATGGAAAAGTTGTACCTTAGCAATAGTACTGTTTTAGATGTGATATATTCCAGCTGCTTGATAGTTTTTGCCGTTTATAATGCCGAGCCTGTACGATCCCTTTCCGATGTTCTCGAGCACCTGATATGGCCCTTCCCAATTTGGTCCTAGTTTTCCTTTGTTCGAATTTCGGGTATTGATGGTAATTTTTCTTAACACTAAGTCCCCAGGCTTGAAATGGCGGAGCTTGGTTCTTCGGTTATAATATCTTTTAATTCGCTGCTTTTGGGAGGCCAATTGGACGAGAGCAGCTTCTCGTCTTTCGTCCGATAGTTCGAGGCTGGTATTCATGGCCTCGTTATTTGATTCTTCCATCGCGAATCGAAATCTGGCACTGGGTTCACCAACTTCGACTGGTATCAATGCTTCAGACCCATATACTAAGGAGAATGGGGTCGCCCCCGTACTGGCTTTTGACGTCGTCCGATATGCCCAAAGGACTTCGGGCAGGATTTCTCTCCATTTCCCTTTAGCATCGTTCAACCTCTTCTTTAAGTTTTGAATAACAGTTTTGTTCGTTGATTCGGCATGTCCATTCCCACTGGGGTGGTATAGCGTCGATAGTATCCTTCTTATATTGTGGTCTTCGAGGAATCTTGTTACTTTGCTGCCAATGAATTGTTTTTCATTATCACACACTATTTCGGCGGGTATCCCGAATCGGCATATGATATGATCCCAAATAAAGTCTATAACTTCTTTTTCTCTTATTTTTTCGAACGCCTGCACTTCAATCCATTTAGAAAAATAGTCAGTCATAAATAAAATAAATTTGGCTTTACCTGGGGTTGATGGCAGAGGGTCGACGATATCCATTCCCCACTTCATGAACGGCCATGGGGATAGGACTGAGTGGAGTCACTCTCCGGGTTGGTGGATCATCGGTGCAAACCTTTGACATTTGTCACATTTACGAACAAATTCCTTCGCATCTTTTCCCATATCGATCCAATAATACCCTGCTCTGATTATTTTTCGAACTAATGTATCGGCTCCAGAGTGATTCCCGCAAGTACCCTCGTGCACTTCCCGTAGGATGTAATCGGTATCTCCCGGACCCAAGCATACTGCCAATGGTCCATCGAACGTTCTTCGGTACAGAGTTCCGTCCGAAGCCAACGTGAATCGAGCAGCTTTAGTCCGTAGGGTTCTGGAATCTTTAGGGTTCGATGGGAGTTTTCCGCTCTTCAAGTATTCAATATACTTGTTTCTCCAATACCAAGTTAAGCTTGTAGAATTTATTTCGGCGTGACCTTCTTCGATTACCGATCTCGAAAGTTGAACAACATTCCTCGAGCCCGAATCATCTACCTCGACCGACGACCCCAAATTCGCAAGCGCATCGGCCTCATTGTTCTGTTCCCTTGGTACATGCCGTAAAGTCCATTGTTTGAAATGGTGCAAAGTGACAAGCAGTTTATCTAAATACCTTTGCATTCTTCTTTCTCGAACTTCAAAGGTTTTGTTTACTTGACTCACCACCAGCAAGGAGTCGCAATTGGCTTCAATGACTTCTGCTCCCAAGTTTCTAGCTAGCTCGAGACCTTGCTCTTCTCAAACTAGGACACCGCTTACAGCGACTTCCGATACTGCCAAGTACAAACAAAGTTTCTCGTCTATTTTTGGAGTGTGAATTAGTGGTGGGCTTGATAGATATCGCTTTAGCTCCTCTAATACTTGTTGGCACTCCGGATTCCAAGCAAAATCGTTCTTCTTTTTGAGTAGAGAGAAAAATTTGTGACTTCGGTCAGATGATCTTGAGATGAACCGGCTTAAGACTGCAATCCGACCCGTTAGCCTTTGTACGGCCTTCACGTTGTCCACAATGATGATGTCTTCGATGGCCTTAATTTTATTGGGGTTAATCTCTATTCCCCGATGTGACATCATGAAGCCGATGAACTTTCCCGAACCGACCCCGAAAGCACATTTCTCGGGGTTGAGCTTCATGTTGTATTTCCTTAAAATCTCGAATATTTCCTGCAAATGAGTCAAATGGTTCTCTGCGCGTAGGGACTTAACTAACATGTTATCAATATAAACTTCCATTGATTTTCCTATTTGTTCTTCGAATATTTTATTTACTAGGCGTTGGTAAGTAGCCCCTGCGTTTTTAGCCCGAAGGGCATCACATTATAACAATACGTTCCATATTTGGTGACAAATGAAGTCTTTTCCTGGTCCTCCGGGTTCATCTGGATTTGATTATACCCGGAATAGGCATCGAGAAAAGTGAGGATCTTACGGCCGGCCGTGGCATCGATCATGCGATCGATGTTGGGCAGCGGAAAGGAATCTTTGGGGCATGCTTTGTTCAAATCCTTATAGTCCACACACATTCTAAGTTTGTTCCCTTTTTTAGGGACTATAACTACGTTGGGTAGCCATTCAGGATATTTCACCTCCCTAATGGACCCTACTTTGAGAAGCTTGGTTACCTCACCCTTTATGAATGCGTGCTTTCTCTCAAACAGGGGCCTTCTCTTTTTCTTCACCGGTCTGAACCTGGGGTCCAAACTTAGCCGATACGTCGTTATGTCCGGCGGGATCCCTGTTATATCTAAATGGGACTAGGAAAAATAATCAATGTTATCGATAAGAAATTGAACGAGTTTCTTCCTGAGTTCGGGGCTCAACCCCGTTCCCAAGTATACCTTTCGCTCGGGCCAGTGCTCGTTTAATATGACTTGCTCTAGCTCCTCAATTGTTGATTTGGTGGCGTCGGAGTCATCGGGAATCATGAAAGATCGAGGGACCCTTTGATCATCATCCTCTTCGATTTTCTGGTTGTCTGGCTGGGTCGAAGCCGATGTCTATGATTGCTATTTGGCGTCCCGTTCTCCTTCCGGGCCCGATCCTTTTATTGACGAAAGTGAGGGCATTGGTTTAGCTTCGTCGACGGCGAACATTTTCTTTGCGGCTGGCTGTTCTCCGTACACTATTTTGACACCTCCCGATGTCGGGAATTTGAGAGCCTGGTGTAGGGTCGAAGGTACAACTCTCATGTTGTGGATCCATGGCCTTCCGAAAAGGGTGTTATATCTCATATCGCCTTCGATTTATTTCCTGGATGGTTCTAACCACGTTTATTGGTAGTATTATCTCACTCTTGGTGGTTTCGCATGCCATATTGAACCCGTTTAGGACCAGAGTTGCGGGTACGATCTGATCCTGTAGGCCGAGCTGTTGTACTACCTTCAACTGGATGATGTTGGCCGAGCTACCTGGATCGATTAACACACGCTTAATTTTAGTTATATTTATGAGTACGGATATTACCAGTGCATCGTTATGAGGTTGGATGACCCCCTCTGCATCTTCATCATCAAAGGACAAAGTCCCCATGGTGCGTAATCTTGAGTTCGAGATCGTTTTTCCCTAGCCATCGATGTTTTAGTGCATTTAAGTACTGATCCCTGAGGGGTATCGATGCCGCCGATGATCATGTGGATGACGTGCTGCGGTTCTTCTTGCTCGTTTTGCTTGCTGAAATCCCTGCTTTTAAAATGGTTCTTCACCCTATCACTCAGAAATTCCCGAAGGTGCCCTTTGTTAAACAAGCGAGCTATTTCCTCTCTTAGTTGCTTGCAATCTTCCGTTCTGTGGCCATGGGTACCATGATATTCGCACGTTTGATTGGGATTTCTTCGGGCAGGATCGGTCTGCATAGGTCGAGGCCATTTAGTGTCTTTGATGCGTCCGATGGGTGACACGAGAGCGGATGCACCAACGCTGAAGTTATATTCTGATAATCGAGGTGCTTCTATAGGATCGACATATTTATCGAAGACGCTCTTACTCATAAGCCCCCGAGAATTTTTTCCTCGATCAATCCTTTAATTATTCCGAACTGCATTGCGTGATGAACCGTTGTTCACCCGATCTACAACGTACGATCGATATCAGTCTCTATTTGACCTTTGTTCTCTGTCGATCTCCTTTTGGTTTTTAGTAACTGTCTTGTTCTGATGAACAGGTTCATACAGAGCTCTCAACTGATCATCCTCGACCCTAATTTTTGATTTGTATCGGTTGTGTACATCTGCCCAAGTTATCACCGGATACTCGATCAAATATGTTTTCAGCCGATGTGATGCTGTCGAACTTAGCTCGTTCAACCCTTGGGTGAAGCTTGTACGGCCCAATCGTCTGTGATCAGGGGTTATTCCATGTGTTCCATTTGAAATCGGGATACAAATTCCCTCAGCATTTCATCCTCCCTTTGCTTTACTTTGAAGAGGTCTGATTTTCTTGTTGCAACCTTTATGGCACCAGCATGTGCCTTTATGAACGAATCTGCTAAAATGGCAAAAGAATCGATGGAATTCAGCGGTAAATTGTGGTACCAGATCATCGCTCCCTTCGAGAGGGTCTCCCCAAACCTTTTCAACAACACGGATTCGATCTCATCGTCTTCCAAATCGTTGCCTCTTATGGCACATGTGTAAGAGGTGACATGTTCGTTAGGATCGGTCGTACCGTTATATTTGGGAATTTCGGGCATACGGAATTTTTTAGGGATTGCCTTCGGTACTGCACTCGACGGAAAAGGCTTTTGTATGAATTTTTTTGAATCAAGCCCCTTTATCATTGGTGGAGCCCCCGAGATTTGATCGACCCTGGCATTGTACGTTTACACCCTCTTGTCGTTGGCTTCGACTCGTTTTGCGAGTTACTCGAGCAATTTAGTAATTCCGGGATTAGTCCCCAATTCTTGCTCGTTAGATTTCACTATGGCGGGCTCTGTTCTGGGGGTGACTTCTCGACGTGGATTGGAATCCGGCCTGCTTTGTGCACGAGTTTGGCTCTGTAGCTGAGCTATCACTACTTGTTGGGCTTGTAGTATTTCGAAGATCATACGTAAGCTGGCCCCGATCTCCCGCGTTTTGGGTGTCTCGGGCTACGGATCGAGTACCGCCCTGAATGCTTCTTTCCGGTTCGGAGCGCTAATTCGCCTCCAAAGCTATTTGTAAATTGACATCCAATGGTATTTCGGCTTGAATTTCGGGTACTTCAATTCGAGCCTCGGTGCCATCGTTAATTGGCCTTCCGGCCCCGGGTGCCAAGTTGTTGGTTTCATCTTGAAGGCCGGCTTCGTAATCGATCAGTGAAGCCATTTGATTGGTGGTTATTCGTTGTTGATCCGAAGTTC
This sequence comes from Nicotiana tomentosiformis, assembly GCF_000390325.3. Classification (NCBI taxonomy): domain Eukaryota; kingdom Viridiplantae; phylum Streptophyta; class Magnoliopsida; order Solanales; family Solanaceae; genus Nicotiana; species Nicotiana tomentosiformis. Next base: position 40,894,036 of record NC_090813.1, on the reverse strand, counting down.
AGGATGTTTTCGGAAATAAGTGCAAAGCACAATGGCGTATTTTTTTTTAAAGATTTGTATCAAATAACCACTGTTATCCTCGGTCCCACGGTGGGCACTAAACTGTTTACCCAAAAAATGGATAGAGTTGAATTTATACGCAGTTCCGAGGATATGTGGCATAACTTAACACAAAATGTAAGGATCAATAGAAATATAAATATAGATTGCAGGGAATGTGAAATAGATAAGGTTGTCAAGAACAATGAATTTTAGGATTCAACAAATAGAATGAATGTAAGAAATCTGAAAGAACGATTCTTTACTGTAGAAGAATATAACACTTTTATTACAATGTAAGCCTGAGAAAAACTTGTCCTACAGAAATAGTAACCATGCCCTTTTATAGTGGAGGGATTTGGCTCTAAGCATAATAAAATAAACATTCAGTGGGAGACCCATGATAAGTCAGCTTTTTCATAGTTTCTGCCAAGATTCTCTCTAGTGGGATTGCAACGTCTTTTGTCTGCGAGCTCGATCTTGCTTAGAACCCTCGATTTTTGTTTGAGCTTGATTTCAGCTCGAACTCGTGATCTTGGTTGGAACCCGATCCTGGCTCGAGCCCTCGAATTGAGTCGAGGTCAATGTTGGTTGGTCTCTGGATTATCAGCATGATCGATCTACTCTGCATCATGGTTCGATTTTGATTCGAGCTCGATAATGATATCGAACTCGACACGGATCAGCCTCCCCCTATTAGTTTGTTCCACCTTCGAGATCTTACTTAGATAAATCATCGTTCGAACTCGATCAGACGTGCTAAGGTCGAAATCTATTTCGACCGTATACAATCCGAAAACAACAATTTCGTGTGGGTAAAATTTCTAGGAAAATATGGCTGAAATTTCGGCCACTATAACTACTTCTCTAACCTTATGTATTTATAGCACAAGTTTTAAGGGTTAAAAATATTTTCCAAAACCTGTTGGGTTTTCTTTTCCATCATAAAAAGGATTCCTTTATTTTCTATTATTTAGGCACAGCAAGGACTACAAAATTTAATTAACAAGGCTTCCAATTATGGAATTAATTTCTAATTTTTGAAATTAATATCCACCATAATTAATTACGAATTATTCCACTAAAAATTCGTAATTGCACTCCTTATTCAATTTCGAAATTCATCCATTAAATCTTATATACCTCCCCAATTTAAGATTCAAATACTAATCAATTAAATTAAATTACTGGCGATTTAATTTATTGATTATTTCCTTTAGACTTTCGCTTAACTTATTTCATGTGTCGGATACAAAATCCACCGACCGGATTTACACATGAAAACTTATTAGCTTTCATAAAGGTGTATCATCAATCTCTAAACCGAGACATGGATTCCATCAACTAACTATTATTTCGCCAATGTACATTATTATTATCCAATTTACCAGGCATATTGACCCACGAAAGAATCTCGCCTTTTAATAAATCAAAACAATAATAATATACACAGCTAATAATAATTATATCATGATAAAGAGTATACGTACATTTAATGGCTATAGAGTTTATTTTATTAAGTCAGTATAAAATACTTATCTCTACTTGGTCCGTTCAATACATACAAAATGTACTAGCACAAGAAGTTGGAATTAAACCATTCCCATAATCAAGATAAATTATGAAGTATTTAATCTTGTGCTACAATCATTCCTGATGGTTTATCCAATTCCATCATTAGATTGTGAACTCAAACTTTATACTTATAAGAACCAATGATTTAATCTTTCGTGTATAAGCTAAACTCTATACACTAAATCATCTACTATATAAGCAAAGGACACAGACTAATATATCTATTTAAAACTTTATTAAAACTGAATAAATAATTATTTCATAATAAATACTATATCTAAACCAAATCCATGGTTAATAGTATATATCCCAACAATCACCCACTTAGACTTATAACCATGCATCTATAACTTTCTCTGGCATTCTTTTACATGACTATTAAAAGTATTCACCAAATAAGGTTTTGTTAAAGAATCTTGCCAAGTTATTTCTGATGCAATCTTTGTCCAGTAGTTCTTTTTCGTCATTATGTAGTTTGGTATTAAACTCTTCAGGGATCCTTTTACCGAAACTATCCCAAGAGTGTACACCGAACGATGATTTTCCTTAGTATTCTCCCACTACGCCGAAGTACTACTAATATTACCTTCATTACCTTACGATATTGAAATATTAACTACTTCTTACTATAGTGTTCATTGTTCAAATATCACTCCCACTCGATAAAGGCATATTATGTCTATTAACGTTCTCCCACTTTTTAATGCAATGGAACGTCAATTCCGACGTGTGGGTTTTGATGTTCTTGAACATCTAGTTATTTCTTTGCCCAGTTCCTGTAAAAATAGTTTACTTCTAGGAATATGGTTTATTAATTAGTCCTTATCTAGAAAAATGCAGTTGTTTTAACAATTGCCTTATTTTCTTTAGGACAATAAAATAAAACTCCATTCATTTTCTTGGATATTCAATAAACATGCACCTATCCATTCTTAGTTCCAAATTACATATTCGCTTTCCCTTTCAGCACATATGCGGGACAATTCTATATCTGAACATGCCACAAACTGAGCTTACATTCAGTCCACAGTTCTATAGATGTCACAGGTACTAACTTAGAAGGAACTAAATTCAGAATGTAATTTGCAGTTTCTAGGAAATACTCCAAAAGCGAATAAAGCAAATCTGAATAACACTTCATTAATCTATCCATGTCCAAAAGAGACTTATTTCTTCTTTCTACCACACCACTCTATTATGGAGTTTACAGTGTAGATAATTGAGATGTAACCCCTTATTCTGATAAGTAATAAAAGAACTCTTTAGAGAGGTGCTCACCACTACAATCAAATTGTAGTAACTTAATATATTTCCTTGGTGCTTCTCCGTTTCAAGTCTTAAAAACCTTGAATTACTTAAATCATTAAGACTTACGGTGCATCAAATAAATATATTAATATTTTGAGTAATCATTTATGAACGTCACAAAATACTCAAAACTATCTCTTACGAGTATGTTCATTTAACCATACAAATCAGAAGGGATTCATTCTAGCTTATTACTAGCTTTATTTCCTTTTGGAGGGAAATATCCTTTAGTCAAATTTCCTTCCAAATAGGATCCACAAGTTGGTAGTGCCTCTACTTTCAATGAACCTTAAAGTCCATCCTTGACCAACTTGAAATCCTATCCAGATTAATATAACTTAGACAAAAGTGCATAGATAAGTTTTACTCAATTTTGAAGAACATATTCTCTTATGAGGTAGACTAATATTATTCTGTTCAGGAGAGACATTAATATACAATAACAAGGTCATGCATTCATGTACCACAAGAGATAAAATGTTTGTCAAGCTCAATAACTTAAGAGTTATTTGAAAAATAAGACAAATATCCATCTCTTATTTTGCCCAGAAACCGGAATTAAATTCCTTCTAACAAAAGATACATATATTGCATCCTTTAGATTAATGTCTTATCACTAAAAAAAATTTTTAACAAATAATACGACAAATTGCATAAAGTCATTGTGGAGTTGAGATAAAAATATTAAATAGATCATAATAAGTCAAAACACTGAATAATAAAATTCAGATTGCATTCAATATTTATATACATACATGCATCTCGAATAATAAATTTCGATGGGAAAAGAATCATTCATGCAAAGTATATTATATAATGCAAGAATTATACAATCCAAAAATAAATAGAACCAACTCAGATGGAGAGTATACTATTATTTTCAGTCAATTGTATATAACCTTTTAATATGAAAATTTTAAACACACTACACACATATATATATTCATGCATATCGAATAGCAATTTCGATGGGAAAAGAACTACTCATGCAACATACATATGTAATGCCAGATTATTCACTCTAATAATTAAAACAGACTCAACTCAGATGGAGAGTATACTGTTAATTTAAGTCAAGTGAATATCATTATTAATAGCTCTAGTTCCATTGATCCAACATGTATACTCAGATGGAGAGTAAGTACACGATATCAATTACTAGTATTTCACCTAGTGAGCTTATAATAAATTTATCCGATATGGAAGAAGACCTAAAGTCAACGAGTAAATTTATTGCTCACTTGAAATTAATAGTGGAAGACCATAGAAATATATTTCTATCACCACTTAATCATGATTGTATTTTAGTTACAAAATTGATTCAACCATTAAATTAACTCAGATAGAGAGTTAATACAGGTTATCAATAACTAGTAACTATACCCAGTAAGTTCATAATAAATTTATCCGATATGGAGGAAGACCTAATATGTAACGACCCGACCGGTCGTTTTGAGCATTCACGCTCCTTTCAACAATTTAAAGTCTTGAATAACTTCCTACGAGGTATTGTGACTTGTGTGAATTATCGGTTTTAATTTTTAAGGATGCATTTTACGAGGTATTAGCTTGGAAGAATGAATTTTCATGATGGAAATTTAGTTGAAAAGGTTGACCGGATATTGACGTATGTGTAGTGACCCGGAGAAATTTTGCTAAGGAAATTAAGGTTTGAAGGTGCCGAGGTAGATCAATTAGTACAAAGATTATAGAAATTTCTCGCGGCGGCTCGGACTTTTTGGGTTGAGCAATGCACTGAAGTGTAAAGGAAAATTTTATCGGAAAATGATCATTTCTGCGACCACTATGCGGTCGCAGAATCACTCTGCGGACCGCATAATGGTCGCAAAGTGGAACAGGAGGAGGGCAAGATTTGCGAAAAATCTGCGGCGCACTATGCGACCGCAGACCTATTTTGCGGTGTACTATGTGACCGCAGAATAAGTATGCGAACCGCATAATGACCGCATAACAGGTCAGTAACGCCCAGCTTTTGAGGCCAAATTATGCGGTTGGTATGCGGACCGCATACCTGTTATGCGATCGCATATGCGACCGCATAACTGCATCGGAGCTTCCATTCTTTCTAATTTTTGACCCAACCCAACTTCGATTTATAGACCTTGAACCTCATTTTTTAGCCAAAATCTGATATTTTAGAGAGAGGTGAGAGCATTTTAGAGAGAGAAAGTGAAGACTTAGTCATTTATCCATCAATTCTTGTTCAAGGTTTGAAGATTTCACAAGGATCTTGCTAGGGCTTCAAAGAGGTATGAATTTCTTTCTCTAATTCTTCAATTTCGGGTTTGGAGTAAAGATGGGTGATTAATAGTGTGATTCTTGGTTGTAGAGTTGTGATGACCCAAAATGTTATCTTTAAATTTAATGATTAATTATGTGATCTAGGCACTATTTACCATTACTCGACTTGAGTGTGCAGTCCGTAAAAATTTTTCGGAAAGTTTTCAGGTGAAAAATGAATTAAAATGTGAATTAGAGCTTTAAAACTCAACTGAGTTGACTTTGGTCAACATTTTTAGCAAACAGACCCGGATCAGTATTTTGACAATTTTGGTAGGTCTGTATCGTGATTTGGGACTTAGGCGTATGCCCGGAATCAAATTCCGAGGTCCCTAGCCCGAGATATGGAATTTTGATGAAAAATTAAAAGTTTAAGTTTAAATAGTGATCGGATGTCAAATTATGTGCAAACGATCCCGGAATAGAATTTTGATGATTCCAACAGCTCCGTATGGTGATTTTGTGGACTTAGGAGCGTGATCGGAATTTTATTTGGAAGTCCGTAGTAGAATTAGGCTTGAAATGCCGAAAGTTGAATTTTTGGGAAGTTTGACCGAGGGGTTGACTTTTTGATATCGGGGTCGAAATCCGATTCTGAAAATTCTTTTAGCTCAGTTAAGTCATTTATGACTTGTGTGCAAAATTTGAAGTCATTTCGAATTGATTTGATGTGTTTCGACACAAGATATAGAATTTGAAAGTTCAAAGTTCATTGATTTTGATTTGAGGTGTGATTCGTCGTTTTGGTATTGTTTGATGTAGTTTGAAGCCTCGACTAAGTTTGTATGGTATTTTGGGACATGTTGGAATAATTGGTTAAGGTCCCGAGGGTCTCGGGTGGATTTCGGAAGGTAAACGGAATGGATTTCGGACAAAGTGCTGGAAATTTCTGTTTGCAGAAATTTCTGTTGCAGAAATTCCGTGCGTGGAGCCAAGTTTGGAAGCTTATATCTCGCAATGCATAAGGAATCAGAAAATGTGCAAAACATGAAAGTTGTAGTCGTTGGATTATAGGTTCCAGAAAGTTAAACTATGCATTATTTGAACATTTGTACAGAAAGTTATGATGGATTGAATGAAGGCTAGTAGAGCAGTTTCGCCAGAAATTTCGCCAGAAATTCTGATGCATGCAGCCGATTTTGGGATCCTATATCTCGCAATGCATAATGAATCAGAATAATTGCAAAACATGAAAGTTGTAGTCGGTGGATTTTAGTTTCCAGAAAGGTAAACCATGTATCATTTGGACATTTGTACATAAAGTTATGATCAATTGAAGTAAGACTGGTAGAGCTGTTTCTGGTGGAATTTTAGTGACGAAAAATGAACTTTTAGTGACGGATTGGCAGAAACTTAAGGACCAAAAATGGTCCTTTCATTCATTTCATTTTGGGTTTTTGGAGCACGGTTCTTGGGCGATTTTTGGGCGATTTTTACGGAAAGACATTGGGGTAAGTGTTCCTTATCCTATATTGATTATATTTCATGATCCCATACTCATTTACATCATGAATCCGTGAATTTATGGAAGAAAAATCAAGATTTTTGCAAAATCTTCCAAAAACGAAAATTTAAGATTTGGAGGTCGAGTTGTTATCGGATTTTGGTAAAATTGGTATGGGTGGACTCGTAATTGAATGGGTTGTCGGATTATTTAAGTTTCGCCGAATTCCGAGTTGTGGGCCCCACGGGCAAATTTTGAGCTAATTTCGGATTTTAATGAAAATGTAATATTTTCTTATGAAAGCGATTACTATAATTTTTGTTGACTGTATCGAATTAATTATGACTAGATACGAGTCGATCGGAGTCGAAAATTCGAGGAAAAAGCATAATACTTGGTTAAATTGGAGCAAGTCGAGGTAAGTGACTTGTCTAACCTTGTGTGGGGGAAATTTCCTCTAGGATTGGTATTGATGTGATTATTGAAATGTGTTGAAAGTCGTGTGCACGAGGTGACGAGTGTGTATACGGGCTAAATTGCGAAAGATTATATTTTTTTAAAAATTATGTAGATCACTGTTGCACATTTATTAAATTATTTTATCTTGTTATATTCTTCATCATTGATCTGAGATATATACTTCAAATTTGTTTGATCTTTTCTTACTAATTGTTTTACCTGTTTAGTTGAAACTTAGTTTCTTTTATTCTGTGCATTATTTGAAGGTTGATTTTCTTTAAATTAAATATTATTAATATGAAGTATTTGACATTTTAAAACTTGATATTGAAGCAACGTAGTAAAGATTTTGAAATATTATTTTCCTAAATTATTTACTCCTGAATATTTTTATACTCATTGTGAGGGAGCCGTGAGCTCTTTATTGTGGAAGAATATTATTGATGAATTATTTTGACATGAGCTGTGAGCTCTTTATTGTGGAAAACTATTATTGATGATTTATTTTGGCATGAGCCGTGAGCTCTTTATTGTGAAAAACTATTAATGATGATTTATTTTGGTATGAGCCATGAGCTCTTTATTGTGGCAAACTATTATTGATGATTTATTTTGGCATGAGCCGTGAGCTCTTTATTGTGGAAAACTATTATTGATGATTTATTTTGGCATGAGCCGTGAGCTCTTTATTGTGGAAAAATATTGTTGTTGAATTATTTTGGCAAGTTAAATTATTTGAGCACTTGAGGTACAAATTGTGATATATTGTGATATTGATACGCATGCGGTGGTATAAGGTCTGGGTGTTGAAACGCATGCGGTGAGATAAGGGTGGCTTGATACGCGTGGCCAGTAGGGGAACTACTAGAAGTCATGCGGTGTGATAAGGGTGGCTAAAATGCGGGATGCTATTTCGGGAAAAATGTTTTCTTTAAATAAATTGTGAAGGCTCCCGCGGTGATATAAGAAAATGAGATATTGTGAATTTATTTATGATTTGGGACTACGAGGCGGTACCTCGGGAGTGCCCTTGTTGATATTGATTTATGGCCATAGTTGCTTTCGATTAATTGTTGTGATTTTCATAAAGTTGAAGGAAATTCTGTTTTGATTCCACGAGATATTATTTGTAATTATTTGATGTCATTAGATGTGACATACTATTTGATTCATTTCCAATGTCATTTTATTTTACTACATTGATAAACATTTTACCATGCCCTGACCTCGTCACTACTCTACCGAGGTTAGGCTTGGCACTTACTGGATACCGCTGTGGTGTACTCATACTATGCTTCTGCACATCTTTTTGTGCAGATCCAGGTATATTTTACCAGCCTAGATGTCAGTGAGTTACTTGCGCACGGAGACTTCGAGGTATATCTGCCAGCGTTCGCAGACTCCGGAGTCCCCTTCTATCATTTTATGTTGCTTCCTTATTTTTTATTTAGACCTTGACATATAGAGGCATTGAGAATAAATTCTTAGAAGCTTGTGACTTATTTCTACCGGGTTTTGGGAGTTGAAATTGTTTGAATTGTAGTTTATTTATTTTAGATATTTATTATTATTCCGCATTGATAGGCTTACCTAGTCTTAGAGACTAGGTGCCATCCCGACATCCTACGGAGGGAATTTGGGGTCGTGACAAATTGGTATCAGAGCACTAGATTCATAGGTGTTATGAGTCACAAGCAGGTTTAGTAGAGTCTTGCGGATCGGTACGGAGACGTCTGTACTTATCTTCGAGAGGCTATGGAACTGTTAGGAAATATTCACTTCTTTGACTCCTTATCGTGCGACATTGATTTAGCTTGAAACATATATCTTATATTCCTTTGTATCCCCTCGTGTATGTCATTGCGCACTCGGTATCAGTTGTGCGTCGACGGTTGTAATGTCGTATATGGACTATGAGGGAGCCAGAGATGCTCAAACATTGCCTCAACGTGTGGTTCCGATTGAAGATGCGGACGTATTGAGAGATCACCTAGTGAATTATGTGGGGGTGCAACGGACGTTGGCATCTGGTTGATTTATACAAGCTGTGAAGGTTATTATTGAGGATCATTGGTCGTTATGACCTATGACTTCGTGCCGAGTGGGGGGAGTCCACTACCAATGGGTGGTTGCGGGGTCATGTATTATATCAGTTTTAGCCTGAAATGTATATATGTGGTACTGAAAGGTTCCCTAAAATTTACACATGTTTAAGACCTGAGATTTTGTAGAGGATAAGGTTGGGACTTGCGGTATGTCTGCCTCCTTAATAATCCTATACTTCAATAGCAAATGAGTTATAGAAACAATTCTAAATTTGTAGAAGGTCTACTCAGCGTGGCCGTCACTGTTGCGGATTTTGGAGTGCTTCGGAGTAAGTATAGTTGTTGACGAGATTATGGACTATGTGGTTTGTGCCAAGATTTGTCTGTATGGAGCTCTACTTTTGTGATCATTGTGTATAAATAAGGGTAAGGGTTACCCCAAAGAAGAGTCGAAGAGTATGTTAAGAAATGGGTCAGCTCAACAATGTTAAGTCAGCATAACAAAAGAAGAAATTTGCCTTGGGAGAGATAATTCACCACCGGTGTTCGTGGTAAGCCTATGAAGAGGGCAGGCCAGCCAATGCAACACCGCCCACTTGGCTTAGTTCTCAGAAATGCTTTTGAAAGAGTTTGTTTCCCGGACTCTCCGTAATACGTGGTGCATAGGGTTTGAACGGTTGCGTCATGTCACCATTGACGATGTCAGAATATGCCATCAAGTTTAATAAGTTAGCCCGTCATACTCCTACTTTGCTTCCTACAGCCAGAGGGCGAGTCCACAGATTCATTAAAGGACTTAATTATAATCGTAAAATTTTGTACGATTCGGGAGCTATAAGCTGATACTTTATTTATGCTAGTTGTACAAATTGCCAAAATATTAGAACGTGTTCGGGGTAAGGAAAAAGGAAACTAAGGAGACCAAGACGTCTCGAGGTTCTGGGGGATTCAGTGGATTCTACTCTGCAAGTATAAATTATTATGGCGGCGGCTCGGGCAGTTGGCCAGCCCATTCCGCACATCAGATTACTTGGGGTGCTCCAGTAAGTTCTTTTAATGCACCACCGACATGAGTTCCTACAATGGTTATTCCAGTTATCTGCACAGACTCAATATGAGCAGCCTAACCCGCAAAAGGGTTGTTATGAATACGGTGATACTAGGCACATCATGAGAAAATTATTTCAAACTTGGGAGAGGCATATTTCATCAAAGCACTCAGGCTACGTGCCCTATTGCAGTTACTACACCACCCACACGACCAGTTAAGGGTGGAGGACATACGGGTAAAAGGCGTCCTAGAGGTGGAGACCCAGCCGTTGATATATTTATTTTACGGTATGGCGGAGGTCGCTACATCAGATGGTGTCGTTACAGGTACGACCTCAATTTAATATAAAGGAATAATTTCCTTAAGTTGATTCGGTTCTCAATATCGAAATGAGTCTTCCTATTGTGCTCCAATTATGAGTGAGCTTCATAATTCTATAATTTACTTATGTGTTTACCCCTGTTGGGAGATTTTATGGAGATAACTACGCCTATCATTTCGTGTTGGTCACTAATAAGAGCTGCGAGGCTAAATGTGGCTTTTTGTACTCATTTCGGTAAATTTGATGTAAATTCCGAATAATTAATTGCAAATTATGAATTATATGCCCTACCGGTGTGGGGTTCATTATGTGTTGTGATTTGGTGTGACCGAAATTATTTAAAAGGAGAAAATAGAAATTTGCAATTGGCACGATGTGCATATTACTTGTGATTCAGAACTGAGGATGAGATCCTCACATTTTTATATAAATTGATATGTTTAAACCGGGCTATGAGCTGCGGTGGAAGTTATAAAAGGACGAGATCCTTGTGAGGAAAATTCTTGTGTTTAAGTTCTCCCTTGTGAAATTAAATTTGTACTATAGTACTAATAGGGAGTCATGCCTGTTAGGCTTATTTGAAAATTCTTATATGAAATTCTCTATGCATAGTTGTCAAATTCGTGTGGTAATTATTAATTTTTAACCTACGAGGTAGGTGCCCGCCTAGGTGGCGTTAAATGTGACTCATTAATTTGGGTAAATAAGTTTGAGGTCTTCATGCCTCGTGTCTCGTTATCAGTATTGTAAAAGTTTGAAATGAGATTTTCGTTAACATGAAGTTAATTGATGATTCGGTAATTGATTATGAACAACTATTAAGACCAGATTGACCCAGAAGGGTGCTCCATTCAGATTGACCGAGGAATGTGAGGAAAGCTTCCAAAAGCTCAAGACAGCTTTGACTACAGCCCCAGTATTGGTATTACCTATAGGTACAGGATCTTATACTGTGTATTGTGATGCGTCACGTATTGGTCTCGGCGCAGTGTTGATGCGAGACGGTAGGGTGATTGCTTACGCGTCCAGACAGTTAAAGGTGCATGAAAAGAATTATCCTGTACATGACTTGGAGTTAGCAGCTATTATTCATGCCTTAAAAATTTGGCGGCATTATTTGTACGGTGTCCATTGTGAAATCTACACTGATCACCAGAGTCTACAGCATCTGTTTAAACAGAAGGATCTTAATTTGCGGCAGCGGAGATGGTTAGAGTTGCTTAAGGATTATGATATCACCATTCTCTATCATCCGGGGAAGGCCAATGTGGTGGCCGATGACTTGAGTCGTACGGCGGAGAGTTTGGGTAGCTTAACATATTTACCGGTAGCAGAGAGGCCTTTAGCCATGGATGTTCAGGCCTTGGCCAACCAGTTTGTTAGATTGGATATTTCCGAGCCGAGTCGAATTTTGGCTTGCGTGGTTTTCCAGTCTTCACTTTATGATCGTATCAGGGAACGTCAGTATGATGACCCCCATCTGCTTGTCCTTAAGGACACAGTTCAGCACGACGATACCAAGGAAGTCACTATTGGAGATGAAGATGTATTACGGATGCAGGGTAGGCTATGTGTGCCTAATGTAGATGGTTTTCGTGAATTGATTCTCCAGGAGGCTGATAATTCGCGGTACTCCATACATCCGGGTGCTACGAAGATGTAGCAGGACTTGAGACAATATTATTGGTGGAGGAAGATGAAGAAAGACATAGTGGAGTATGTAGCTCAGTGTCTAAATTGTCAACAAGTGAGATACGAGCATCAACGACCTAGTGGATTGCTTCAGAAGTTAGTGATTCCAGAATGGAAATGGGAGAGGATCACTATGGATTTCGTTGTTGGGCTCCCACGGACTCAGCGAAAGTTGGACGCAGTTTGGGTGATTGTGGATAGGCTGACCAAATCAGCTCATTTCATTCCTGTGATTACTACTTACTCTTCAGAGCAGCTGGCTCAGGTATATATTCGCGAGATTGTCAGACTTCACGGTGTACCAGTATCTATCATCTCTGACCGGGATACACAGTTTACCTCACGGTTTTGGAGGGCAGTTCAACGTGAGTTGGGTACTCGGGTAGAGATGAGTACAGCATTTCACCCTCAGACGGACGGGCAGTCCGAACGCACTATTCAGATACTGGAGGATATGCTTCGTGCGTGTGTGATAGATTTTGGGGGTGCTTGGGATCAGTTCTTACCACTTGCGAAGTTTGCTTACAACAACAGTTACCAGTCAAGCATCCAGATGGCTCCGTATGAGGCCTTGTATGGTAGGCGGTGCCGGTCTCCAGTGGGTTGGTTCGAACCAGGCAAGGCTAGACTTTTGGGTACAGACTTGGTTCAGGATGCCTTGGAAAAGGTTAAGTTGATTCAGGATCGACTTCGTACAGCCCAATCTAGACAGAAGATTTATGCGGATTGGAAGGTTTGTGATGTTGCATTCATGGTTGGTGAGTGGGTATTGCTACGGGTTTCGCCTATGAAGGGTGTGATGAGGTTCGGGAAGAAGGGCAAGTTGAGCCCTAGGTATATTGGGCCTTTTGAGATTCTTGAGAGAGTTGGAGAGGTGGCTTACAGACTTGCACTACCACCTAGTCTTTCTGCGGTTCATCCGGTATTCCATGTTTCTATGCTTCGAAAATATCACGGCGATCCGTCACATGTGTTAGACTTTAGTTCGGTTCAGTTGGACAAGGATCTATCTCATGTTGAGGAACCAGTGGCTATTTTAGATAGGCAGGTTCGAAAGCTGAGATCAAAGAACATTGCTTTCGTGAAGGTTCAGTGGAGGGGTCATCCAGTCGAGGAGGCGACTTGGGAGACCGAGCATGATATGTGCATATGCTATCCACACTTATTTACCAGCTTAGGTACTTTTTCTAACTCTGTTCGAGGACGAACGTTTGCTTTAGAGGTGGAGAATGTGATGACCCAAAATGTCATCTTTAAATTTAATGATTAATTATGTGATCTAAGCACTATTTACCATTACTCGACTTGAGTGTGCAGTCCGTAAAAATTTTTCAAAAAGTTTTCAGGTGAAAAATGAATTAAAATGTGAATTAGAGCTTTAAAACACAACTTAGTTGACTTTGGTCAACATTTTTAGCAAACAGACCCGGATCAGTATTTTGACAATTTTGGTAGGTCTGTATCATGATTTGGGACTTAGGCGTATGCCCGGAATCAAATTCTGAGGTCCCTAGCCCGAGATATGAAATTTTGATGAAAAATTAAAAGTTTAAGTTTAAATAGTGATCGGATGTCAAATTATGTGCAAACGATCCCGGAATAGAATTTTGATGATTCCAACAGCTCCGTATGGTGATTTTTGACTTAGGAGCGTGATCGGAATTTTATTTGGAAGTCCGTAGTAGAATTAGGCTTGAAATGCCGAAAGTTGAATTTTTGGGAAGTTTGACCGAGGGGTTGACTTTTTGATATCGGGGTCGAAATCCGATTCTGAAAATTTTTATAGCTCAGTTAAGTCATTTATGACTTGTGTGCAAAATTTGAAGTCATTCTGAATTGATTTGATGTGTTTCGACACAAGATATAGAATTTGAAAGTTCAAAGTTCATTGATTTTGATTTGAGGTGTGATTCGTCGTTTTGGTATTGTTTGATGTAGTTTGAAGCCTCGACTAAGTTTGTATGGTATTTTGGGACATGTTGGAATAATTGGTTAAGGTCCCGAGGGTTTCGGGTGGATTTCGGAAGGTAAACAGAATGGATTTCGGACAAAGTGCTGGAAATTTCTGTTTGCAGAAATTTCTGTAGCAGAAATTCCGTGCGTGGAGCCAAGTTTGGAAGCTTATATCTCGCAATGCATAAGGAATCAGAAAATGTGCAAAACATGAAAGTTGTAGTTGTTGGATTATAGGTTCCAGAAAATTAAACTATGCATTATTTGAATATTTGTACAGAAAGTTATGATGGATTGAATGAAGGTTAGTAGAGCAGTTTCGCCAGAAATTTCCCCAGAAATTCTGATGCATGCAGCCGATTTTGGGATCCTATATCTCGCAATGCATAATGAATCAGAATAATTGCAAAACATAAAAGTTGTAGTCGGTGGATTCTAGTTTCCAGAAAGGTAAACCATGTATCATTTGGACATTTGTACATAAAGTTATGATCAATTGAAGTAAGACTGGTAGAGCTGTTTCTGGTGGACTTTTAGTGACGAAAAATGGACTTTTAGTGACGGATTGGCAGAAACTTAAGGACCAAAAATGGTCATTTCATTCATTTCATTTTGGGTTTTTGGAGCACGGTTCTTGGGTGATTTTTGGGTGATTTTCACGGGAAAACATTGGGGTAAGTGTTCTTTATCCTATATTGATTATATTTCATGATTCCATACTCATTTACATCATGAATCCGTGAATTTATGGAAGAAAAATCAAGATTTTTGCAAAATCTTCCAAAAACGAAAATTTAAGATTTGGAGGTCGAGTTGTTATCGGATTTTGGTAAAATTAGTATGGGTGGACTCGTAATTGAATGGGTTGTCGGATTATTTAAATTTCGCCGGATTCCGAGATGTGGGCCCCACGGGCAAATTTTGAGCTAATTTTGGATTTTAATGAAAATGTAATATTTTCTTATGAAAGTGATTACTATAATTTTTGTTGACTGTATCAAATTAATTATGACTAGATACGAGTCGATCGGAGTCGGAAATTCGAGGAAAAAGCATAATACTTGGTTAAATTGGAGCAAGTCGAGGTAAGTGACTTGTTTAACCTTGTGTGGGGAAAATTTCCTCTAGGATTGGTATTGATGTGATTATTGAAATGTGTTGAAAGTCGTGTGCACGAGGTGACGAGTGTGTACACGGGCTAAATTGCGAAAGATTATATTTTTTTTTAAATTGTGTAGATCACTGTTGCGCATTTATTAAATTATTTTATCTTGTTATATTCTTCATCATTGATCTGAGATATATACTTCAAATTTGTTTGATCTTTTCTTACTAATTGTTTTACCTGTTTAGTTGGAACTTGGTTTCTTTTATTCTGTGCATTATTTGAAGGTTAATTTTCTTTAAATTAAATATTATTAATATGAAGTATTTGACATTTTTAAACTTGATATTGAAGCAACGTAGTAAAGATTTTGAAATATTATTTTCCTAAATTATTTACTCCTGAATATTTTTATACTCATTGTGAGGGAGCCGTGAGCTCTTTATTGTGGAAGAATATTATTGATGAATTATTTTAACATGAGCTGTGAGCTCTTTATTGTGGAAAACTATTATTGATGATTTATTTTGGCATGAGCCGTGAGCTCTTTATTGTGGAAAACTATTATTGATGATTTATTTTGGTATGAGCCGTGAGCTCTTTATTGTGGCAAACTATTATTGATGATTTATTTTGGCATGAGCCGTGAGCTCTTTATTGTAGCAAACTATTATTGATGATTTATTTTGGCATGAGCCGTGAGCTCTTTATTGTGGAAAATTATTGTTATTGAATTATTTTGGCAAGTTAAATTATTTGAGCACTTGAGGTGCAAATTGTGATATATTATGATATTGATATGCATGCGGTGGTATAAGGTCTGGGTGTTGAAACGCATGCGGTGAGATAAGGGTGGCTTGATACGCGTGGCTAGTAGGGGAACTACTAGAAGTCATGTGGTGTGATAAGGGTGGCTAAAACGCGGGATGCTATTTCGGGAAAAATATTTTCTTTAAATAAATTGTGAAGGCTCCCGCGGTGATATAAGGAAATGAGATATTGTGAATTTATTTATGATTTGGGACTACGAGGCGGTACCTCGGGAGTGCCCTTGTTGATATTGATTTATGGCCATAGTTGCTTTCGATTAATTGTTGTGATTTTCATAAAGTTGAAGGAAATTCTGTTTTGATTCCACGAGATATTATTTGTAATCATTTGATGTCATTAGATGTGATATACTATTTGATTCATTTCCAATGTTATTTTATTTTACTACATTGATAAACATTTTACCATGCCATTATTATATTCCAGTAGGGCCTCACCTGACCTCGTCACTACTCTACCGAGGTTAGGCTTGGCACTTACTGGATACCACTGTGGTGTACTCATACTACGCTTCTGCACATCGTTTTGTGCAGATCCAGGTACATTTTACTAGCCTAGACGTCAGTGAGTTACTTGCGCACGGAGACTTCGAGGTATATTTGCCAGCGTCCGCAGACTTCGGAGTCCCCTTCTATTATTTTATGTTGCTTCCTTATATTTTATTTAGACCTTGACATATAGAGGCATTGAGAATAAATTCTTAGAAGCTTGTGACTTATTTCTACCGGGTTTTGGGAGTTGAAATTGTTTGAATTGTAGTTTATTTATTTCATATATTTATTATTATTCTGCATTGATAGGCTTACCTAGTCTTAGAGACTAGGTGCCATCACGCCATCCTACGGAGGGAATTTGGGGCCGTGACAAGAGTATCATATATACATACCAATAAGGTTGTGGAAAGATCGTTAAGTTCAAATGGGTAAGGATTGGGTTGAAAATGGTAGAAATCTTCAAAGACTTTAATTGAAGATTTGAGGGAAGAATTGGTGTCGGATTTTGGTGAAATTTGTATGGTTGGACTCGTGGTTGGATGAGCGTTCATATTCTGTAACTTTGGTCAGGTTCTGATATGTGGGCCCCACGAGCGAATTTTGAGTTAATTTCGGATTTATTGGAAAAAAAATTAGTTTCTCCTTATGGAATTAATTACAATAATTGGTATTGACTTAATCGAATTAATTGTGGCTAGATACGAGGCTTTCGGAGACCAATTCTCGTGGAAAGGGCATAGCGGAATAAATAATTACACAGGTTGAGGTAAGTAACAGTTTTAAATCTGGTCCTGAGGGTATTAAACCCCGAATTTTGGTATCACGTGATTATTTTGGAGGTGACGCACATGCTAGGTGATGAGCGTGTGGGCGTGCACCGAGGGGATTGTGACTTGGTCCGTCCCGGAAAACTGTAAAGTTGAATAATTTGTTGTTAGATATATGCCCTCTATGTGTTGATAAAATTTGACTATAAATCATATTAGAAATCATGCTTAGGCTATATGATAGTACTGTTGGGACCCACAGAGGTCGTGTACTTGTTGAATTGCCTGTTAAATGCTATATTTACTCAGTCTCAGTTTTTACTTGCACATTTTATCTCAGTCTCTGTTATTATTATTGATACATCATATCATTATTGTTTGGGATGATTTCATGAATTATTGAGAGCCCGAGAGACTGGAGAGATTTATGACTGAGGGAGGCCGAGGGCCTGATTGTGAGGATATTTTATGGATCGGGGCTGCCTGCCTGCAGCAGGCCTTATTGTCTTATTATTGCATGTGAGTTGGCTGTGCAGATCCTTATATTATTATTGCACGTGAGTTGGCCGTGCGGATTCAGATATTTATATTATGGCACGTGAGTTGTCCGTTCAGCATGTGAGTTGTCCGTGCTTATAGCGCTTGGATTGTAGGAGCTCCTCATGAGTCTGTACACCCCCAGTGAGCGCGGGTACCCATTGAGAGAGTGATGAGGGCTGGGAGCCCAGGGAGTGATGAGGGCTGGGAACCCAGAGAGTGATTGTTGTCCTAAGAGGTTGTACTTGATTTTTATTTGTTGTTGCACTTAGTTGCTATCTGTCATTGTTGTGAAATATCTGAAAGATTGTTGATATACGGATTACATGAATAGGAAATGTATAAAAAAATTGATTTGATATTAAGCTGTCAGATTTGATAGCATGTCTATTCTTTGCTGGAATTACTGGAAGTGAACCATAACTGTGTAGCTCGTTATTATCTTAAGTTCCTTATTTATTATTGTTACTTGCTGAGTTGGTTGTACTCATACTACACCCTGTACTTCATGTGCAGATCCAGGTATTCCCGGATATAGCGGGTGTTGATCCTTTCGCGCGGTTGAATTTCAGGAGATTTTGAGGTAACTGTCGTGTTCTGCAGACCTTGTCTCTCCTTCTCTATTTCTTTGTTCAATGTATTCGGTCTCAGACTATTATAAACTATATTTTCTAGACTTGTATTCATATTAGATGATCATGTACTCAGTGACACAAGGTTTTGGGGAGTGTTTGTATTGTATTTAAATATTATATTTTCAATCTTTAGAGAAATTGTGGTTTATTGAGATTTTTGGCTTGCCTAGAATTGAGATAGGCGCCATCACGACGGGTGAGATTTTGGGTCGTGACAAGTTGGTATCAGAGCCTAGGTTACATAGGTCTCATGAGTCATGAGTAGGTTTAGTATAGTCTTGCGGATCGGTACGGAGACGTCTGTACTTATTTTCGAGAGGCTACCGAACCCTTAGGAAAATTTCACTTTCTTGTATTCTATCGTGCGGAATTGATTCAGCTTGAAACATAACTCTTTGAATTCCTTCCACGCATTTCGTATGCGCATATGAGCGCTCGGTATTTGTTGTGCATCGTCGGCTTGTGATTCTATGAATGAGGTTCAAGATGTGTATCCTGTATTTTGGTGATGGGCCAGTCTGGATGACTTAAGGCCAGGTTTAGACCGCAGCTTAGGCTCGGTAACTTCACTTGTAACCTGTACATTTGGACTCATATGTCCGATAATGTCCCTACGAGTGGAATTTGTGGCTTGATGAGCGGTGGAGTGGCCTTGTGATGTGTATGATGTAACTGCGGGATGTGTTAAGATGATTTGAATGTGACCAAAAGTGTTCCTTGAAATGTAAAGGAAGGCCATTGGGTGCTTTTATTTTCGTTTTGATGTGACGTACAATCTCGAGTGTGAATGTTTTGTAAGATCTTTCACGTTGTTAAATTATGGGGCAAATTAAATTCTCACGTCTTGTCAATGAGTTTGGACTCAAGAAGAGTAAATGATTTTGTAGTAATTGTGGTTGCGAATGGGTATTTTTAATGATGATGGCTTGAGAAAGATGATCTTCGAAGAGGCTTAGAGTCGGTAACATTTTATTAGTTTAGGTGTGGCAGAGATGCATTTTGATTTGATGCAACAGTTGGGCAACAAAGTGTGAGGGAAGACATGATGGGAAGTGTTTCGCGGTGGCTGAAGTACTAGCAGGTCAAGTAGGAGAAGTAGAGGTTGAGAAGTTGCTTAAAAGAGATGATTTAACCGAAGTAAGAGTGACAGATTAGCTTATGGATTCTGTGGTAGGATAGTCGCGTGTCTTGAGGAAGTGTAGAACGGTTTGGAATCGTGATAGAATGTGACTTGGCCTACAGATTTTATTTGGAGTGATAGTTACTGTACGAAGAAAGATTGAATATGGTAGGAAGGAGTTTGTTTTGAAACGAAGAGAGATGCGAAGATCTGATTATTGTTTCAGGCGCAATATGACTTGAGTTCAGAAGGTATTGTTGAACTTTCTGTTGATGTCAAAAGGGAAAGTGCAGACTTATAGAAATGGTGGGCGAGCATGAGCTCAGGAGAATTTACTGCTTGCGTGGTTGTTGCACCAAGTGCAGTGATGTTGAGATATGTCGGTAAGGAATTCCACAGGTGGGTTATCTCTTGTGAGCAGTTAGAGATGGCATGGTGTTGATGAAGCTTCTGCGAGGAATATTACTTGCTACCATTGGCGGGTTAACGGTGCGAGATCTTGGTAATTGAGAAGAAAAAATCCTTACGGGTTCTAATTTTATATAACTGCATCTTAAAGCTAAGTGGGGGAGCCTGCTATTGATAATTTGAATCCATGGTTATGTGTTGAATTTTAGTTTGGGTTGAAGACATACTTGTGGATCAATTATGACTTGCAGAGATTGAGATCGAGGATGACTCGGGTAAGTAAATTCCTGGATATAGGTTACGTTGCACTTTATGAAAATATGAAAATTATAGAATGATCAAGTTGTTATTTTAAAGGGATGTAGTGCGCACGAAGTATGAATTTGATTGGTCGTGTTAAGCCAGGATTACTTACTTGACTGTTGATTGTGCTAAAGGAGCACATGTGTTTCGACCCATTTGGGGCGGAGTAAATTAGATTTGAGCAGAGTGGATGACTCTCGAGAGGGTTCTAATGGATTCAAAACGTATATGTAAAAATTTAAAAAAAAAATCGAACTTGTATATTACTAGAATCGATTACTTACTTTGGATGGTATCAGGACGTGTGGTAATTCTGTTTGACTAAGGATTCTACATTTTAGTATAAGAAAGTAAAGAGGAATAATTTTAAATTCGTATAAGGTATTTTCAGAGTGAGTGTTACGGTTGGGGTATTTATGGAGGTGCTTAAGAAGAATACAATGGCTTATGGGCCTTAGGGCGATGTGGTTCTTAGTTAGGATGTCTTGTAGGGAGCTTTGGGTAAGGATAGAAGTGTTCTAACAAGGAGAAATGTCAACTTGAGGGTAATTCAGAAGAAACTCGGAGAAAATATGACAAATGGGTAACATGATGGATCAGTATGGTAATGGTATGATCAGTTCTTTTGGTTCTTAAGATGAGGTGGGACTTTACGGGTGTTTGGTGGCAATACTCTCGGATTTGGCAACCCGTGTGGCTTGGTAGAGTTAGAGGAATTCGGTTCTAATAGCTTAGTTATGCGCAAACAGATTTCAAAGTGTTCTTGATTGTTTCTACCATGGTTTGAACCAGATATTTTCTATTGGTGTGGGAAATATGTTGTGTATTATGATTCCTAGAAGGAAGCAAGAGAAATGTTTCTAACTAACTGGATATGTAATTTGCTGGTGACTCAGAGTTGATAATGGGGTTCTTGTGCTTGTCACATGATGGTATAATAGATGTGGTGTGTTGTGCGAGATTAGGATTTACATGTACAAAGTGAAAGTTCAGTCTTGAAGAGAAGGTAACGAATGTTGGACAACCTAGGCGGTTCCAAATAACTAGATGAATACTATTACTACTTGGTGTTGTATGAGAAGTGTGCGGATTTCAGAAGGCGCATTGTATTTTGACTTATGGATGTATAATTAGTATTGCGGTACTCACATGGTTGATAGACTGCAGATATTTAAATTATTCCTATGTGGCACGGAAGAATTATGAAAGTATTCCTTATGGGAAGATCGTGAATGAAAGGTGTGTTAGTCATTCTAGTGTTGGAGTTGGGATCAGTTACGGTGATTCATGTGTTTGAGAAATTTGGATGCTGGGAGTTCTCAGAAGTATATTGTTTCGGGTTGCGGCCTGTTTGAGGTAAGTATTTTATTTTAACTCAGTGGAGGCACTAGCTGCGTTAATTGTTTGTGATAGCTGCGCGCTATAAGTATGCATATATGTGAGATTTGAGACAATGTGCAAGCATCAGGGCAAGTATTCATACTCGAAGGAATGCTTAGGCTATGATATGCCTAGAGTTGACTGTTAAGTGTAAAGCTATAACGTTTCTCATGTTCGTACCTTTGTTGAGAACTATCTGGGCTACATTTGAGGTTACAAAGAAGCTAATTCCCCTAAATAAATGGGGTAGTTAGTATTTTTGTGTTAAATTACCGATTTGAAGTGTGATAGCATACTTTGCACATGCTTACACTATGACGTGTATTTATACCATTCCAGGAACATGAGAATCTTATTTCATTATCAAATACAAGTGTACTTGTTTAATTGCTCATGTATGATATGCTGGGACTGTAGGCCTATGACCATGCCGGGCGATTCATATTAGTGGCACGTGGGTTGTCTATGCCGTGTGTGAGAATTCTATTTCTATAACAATTTATCTGATTCATTAATTACCTTCTTCTATAATTGTGCACATGTGCCTACGGTTATCCTCTTCACGAAATTTGAGGAGTTGGTTGTAACATTGTGGTTGTGGTGGTGCTTGTTGAACTTTCAATACGGTTCTCTTCCTTGAGACAGCTCCCATATTTGGGTACACGGATTGCACAGTTATGGCTTAAGTTATATAGATGTGGCGTGTTTGTGGGATAGTTGCATTTAATAATATAAGGTCATTAGACCTAGAATGAGTACTATCAGGTTTGAAACGGTATTTTCGGGAGGATAATATTAAAATTCGGCTTAGAAAGTGATTATGGTTCTGGTTGGGGTGAGAGAGCTCCACTACTTGATGATCTGATAAGGGGTCTTGAGATTTCTGCATGTTTCTTTCATTATCAGCATTGTGCGGAAGTTTTAGAACGAGGTTTTGTTTGATATAGGGTTTAATACTTTTACCGGGTTACTTTGGAGTAGTTACTGTGATCAGGAATGGTGCTACGAGCGGGCGAGTTGTGTAATATGCTAGGTGATTATATCCGCGATTATAGTTATAGCTCGATGTAGCTTGTTCAGACTCATACAATGTGTAAATGTAAGATTCATATCGTGAAAAGAAATTCTGAAGGTTGAGAATTGAATTCCAAGGTTTTTGGGCTAAGGATAAATTAAGGATTTTCAGTTATATTGTGTTGTCAGGCCTATGTGGAATAGGGTGACATGGGATCACCCCGGGCACGTGCGTGGTAAGATGGAATAGTGATTTAAAGGCCTAAGAACAACTCTTGGCACGTTCGAGGACGAACGTATGTTTAAGTGGGGGAGATTGTAACGACCTGACCGGTCGTTTTGAGCATTCACGCTCCTTTCAACAATTTAAAGTCTTGAATAACTTCCTACGAGGTATTATGACTTGTGTGAATTATCGGTTTTAATTTTAAAGGATAAATTTTACGAGGTATTAGCTTGGAAGAATGAATTTTCATGTTGAAAATTTAGTTGAAAAGGTTGACCGAATTTTAACGTATGTGTAGTGACCCGGAGAAATTTTGCTAAGGAAATTAAGGTTTGAAGGTGCCGAGGTAGATCAATTAGTACAAAGATTATAGAAATTTCTCGCGGCGGCTCGGACTTTTTGGGTTGAACAATGCACCGAAGTGTAAAGAAATATTTTATCGGAAAATGGTCATTTCTGCGACCACTATGCGATCGCAGAATCACTCTGCGGACCGCATAATGGTCGCAAAGTGGAACAGGAGAAGGGCAAGATTTGAGGAAAATCTGCGGCGCACTATGCGACCGCAGACCTATTTTGCGGTGTACTATGTGACCGCAGAACAAGTATGCGGACCGTATAATGACCGTAGAACAGGTCAGTAACGCCCAGCTTTTGAGGCCAAATTATGCAGTTGGTATGCGGACCGCATACCTGTTATGTGATCGCATATGCGATTGCATATGCGACCGCATAACTGCGTCGGAGCTTCCATTCTTTCTAATTTTTGACCCGACCCAACTTCGTTTTATAGCCCTTGAAACTCATTTTTGAGCCAAAATTTGATATTTTAGAGAGAGGTGAGAGCATTTTAGAGAGAGAAAGTGAAGACTTAGTCATTTATCCATCAATTCTTGTTCAAGGTTTGAAGATTTCACAAGGATCTTGCTAGGGCTTCAAAGAGGTAAGAATTGCTTTCTCTAATTCTTCAATTTCGGGTTTGGAGTAAGATGGGTGATTAATAGTGTGATTCTTGGGTGTAGAGTATCATATATACAGACCAATAAGGTTGTGGAAAGATTGTTAAGTTCAAATGGGTAAGGATTGGGTTGAAAATGGTAGAAATCTTCATAGACTTTAATTGAATATTTGAGGGTCGAATTGGTGTCGGATTTTGGTGAAATTTGTATGGTTGGGCTCGTGGTTGGATGAGCGTTCATATTCTATAACTTTTGTCGGGTTTCGATACGTGGATCCCACGAGCGAATTTCGAGTTAATTTCGAATTTTATTGGAAAAGAAAAATTAGTATCTCCTTATGGAATTAATTACAATAATTAATATTGACTGAATCGAATTAATTATGGCTAGATACGAGGTTTCAGAGACCAATTCTTGTGGAAAGGGCATAGCGGAATAAATAATTACACTGGTTGAGGTAAGTAACAGTTTTAAATCTGGTCCCGAGGGTATTAAACCCCGGATTTAATATCACGTAATTATTTTGGAGGTGATGTACATGCTAGGTGATGAGTGTGTGGGCGTGCACCGAGGGGATTGTGACTTGGTCCGTCTCGAAAAACTGTAAAGTTGAATAATTTGTTGTTAGCTATATTCTCTCTATGTGTTGATAAAATTTGACTATAAATCATATTAGAAATCATGCTTAGGCTATATGATAGTACTGTTGGGACCCACAGAGGTCGTGTACTTGTTGAATTGCCTGTTAAATGCTATATTTACTCAGTCTCAGTTTTTACTTGCACATTTTATCTCAGTCTCTGTTATTATTATTGATACATCATATCATTATTGTTTGGGATGATTTCATGATTATTGAGAGCCCGAGAGACTGGAGAGATTTATGACTGAGGGAGGCCGAGGGCCTGATTGTGAGGATATTTTATGGATCGGGGCTGCCTGCCTGCAGCAGGCCTTATTGGCTTATTATTGCACGTGAGTTGGACGTGCAACACGTGAGTTGGCCGTGCGGATCCTTATATTATTATTGCACGTGAGTTGTCCGAGCAGCACGTGAGTTGGCCGTGCGGATCCAGATATTTATATTATGGTACGTGAGTTATCCGTGCAGCACGTGAGTTGTCTGTGCTTATAGCGCTTGGGCTGTAGGAGCCCCTCATGAGTCTGTACACCCCCAGTGAGCGCGGGTATCCATTGAGAGAGTGATGAGGGCTGGGAGCCCAGGGAGTGATGAGGCTGGGAGCCCAGAGAGTGATTGTTGTCCTAAGAGGTTGTACTTGATTTTTCATTTGTTGTTGCACTTAGTTGCTATCTGTCATTGTTATGAAATCTCTGAAAGATTGTTGATATATGGATTACATGAACAGGAAATGTATAAAAAAAATTGATTTGACATTAAACTGCAAAATTTGATAGCATGTCTATTCTTTGCTGGAATTACTGGAAGTGAACCATAACTGTGTAGCTCGTTATTATCTTCTGTTCCTTATTTATTATTATTACTTGCTGAGTTGGTTGTACTCATACTACACCTTGCACTTCGTGTGCAGATCCAGGTGTTCCCGGACATAGCGGGTGTTGATCCTTTCGCGCGATTGAATTTCAGGAGATTTTGAGGTAGCTGCCGTGTTTCGCAAACCTTGTCTCTCCTTCTCTATTTCTTTGTTCAATGTATTCGGTCTTAGACTATTATAGACTATATTTTCCAGACTTGTATTCATATTAGATACTCATGTACTCAATGACACCAGATTTTGGGGAGTGTTTGTATTGTATTTAAATATTATATTTTCAATCTTGAGAGAAATTGTGGTTTATTGAGATTTCCGGCTTGCCTAGTATTGAGATAGGCGCCATCACGACGGGTGAGATTTTGGGTCGTGATATAATGTCAACGCGTTAATTTATTATCTCACTATAAATAAAAAATGGAGACCATAGGGGTTAATTCCTATCACCACTTTATCACAACCACGAACTTTTCTCCGAGGATTAAGTTCTAGAATTTTAAAAAATACTCAAAACCCTATTTAAACAGTCTTAAAATGCTAAAATTAATTTTTTTCACTGCATAGCAGTGGGAATTGATCACTGGGCTATTTCTGATAAACCTACCAAATTTCAGATCAATCGAAGATCGTTAAAATCACAATCTCCAAAAAATGCGACCAAATTTGGAAAATTACCATTTTAAGCATTTTTTAAGAATTTAAAATATGACCTACATTCTTATCATACACCAATTCATGTCAATTCAACATGTGTTATCATGTTCCAGATTAGACATAAATAAAATGATAGAAAGAATGACTTTTTGTATGTAAATCACATTTTAATCCGTCAAACCTCCAAAAAACTCATCTAAACGATCTCGAATCATCAAAATACGATGTGATTCACTGCAGTAGCAGTGAGTTCTTCTTAACTGATCGTTTTCGATGATCATACCGAATTTCAGGTCATTCGGAGATCATGAAATTCACGATCGCCAAAAATTAGACCAAATTCGAATAAATTATTTTTGGCGTATTTAGGATTAAATCCATGTGATTTGCATTCTTGCTATATATCATATCTAGTTAAATCATCATGTTTTAGATTTAACACAAATAAAGCCGATATATAAAGAATAATTTTTTATATTTATAATAAATTCAATTTAATAAACTGCTTGAAAACCCATCTAAACGACCTCAAAATGCCAAAAAATAACATGATTCACTGTATAGCAATGAGTTTTTCTCACTAGATCGTTTTTGATGAACCTACCAAGTTTCAGGTCAATCGGAGTTTGTCAAATTCATGACCACCAACCTGTAACCAAACTCGGAGAATAACCGTTTTAAGTAGTTTCATGAATTAAAATAAATATGATATTGATTTCCATTCTCCTTATAATTATACTATGAGCTCAAGGCATATATATTATGTTCTTCCTATTTCTAGGATACATAATATCTTCTTTGCAATAAATTATTATTTTATTAAATACACAAGAACCTAAGATATTATATTTTCTTCCGTTCGACGAAAACCCCAATATCTCTTCTCATGGGTGGAGTTGGTCTCACTAGTACCCAAAGATAAAACTCTTTTTCTAGTTAAGAACCTCCATCACTAATGTAAATTTATCAAGGATAATTTTCACATGGTACATTAAGCAGATTTTAATAACTCAAATAAATAGACCATTTTGTGGATCCTACTTATTAATCATAATGCTCAATCCATGAATAGACATAATTTCACATGTACAAATTTGTTAAGAATTTTTCATGAGTTCAAATAAACAAACCACTCTAGTGGTAACTATTTATTACTCACAAAATTCTTAATTTTCAAGTGAATATACATGTAGCTCATAAAATTATTTTATGGCAGAATATTGACCATAGCTTAAAAGCCATACCAATAATATAAAATTCATACAAAATACCATCATATTTCACTTAATTACAACCTCCAACCAGAGAACATTTTTTTTTCTATTGAAAATCCAAGACTAGTAATCACGTAGGGCATGAAAACATAAACTAAAATTTGAGAAATTATTTTATGTACAAATATGCCAAACGCACCAATCATTAGTCATCCAGGATATCAAACAGAGGATTTCACTTTCTTATAAAATAATTATATCATCATACAATATCAAGTATACCTTGTAAGACCTCGTCAATAAAATCCTACACTTCTATTATTGAATTTAATACAACAACACGTCTATTTACTAATAGCTAATGTGTAAACCCATCGTATCACCAGTATTTAATCATGGAGACCATGGAGAGTCACCCCCACCACCATTGAATTAAAAACGAATTAAAATTATTAAGAATTAATTTTCAAAAAATAGAAAAACGTCCAAAACACAGTCCAAATGACCTCAAAACGCCACAAAATCACCATGGTTCACTGCTAAAGCGATGAGTTTTTCTCATCACGTCGTTTCCGATGGACCCACCAAATTTCGACTCAATCGGAGTCCGTCAAGTTCGCCGACCTCCGAAAAAACCGTCAATTCGGTCAAAATCAGGTTTTGCATTTTTCTAGGGTTTACCAAAAAAAATTCAGATCGTCCCAATCAAATATCAATAAAAAACAGATATCTCACGATTACAAGAATAATCCAAAATTTTATGCACAGTTAATTCACAAATCAGCAGTGCAGTTTTTCAGAAAATAACATATACATGTAATTCAAAAACGCACATAAAAACAATATTCTTATTTCATGAAAAACCTAGTTATCTAATTAGATGTGAGTGGGCTCTGATACCAATTGATGGATAATAATAAGTAGCGGAAGCAATCCCAGTATCAAAATCACATGTAATCTAAACAACTAGCATATACGGGGTTTCACGGGTTACCTATTGAAGCGTGAACATATCTCTTCTAGACGTGAGCCTTCAGTTCCATAACTTCTCAATGGAATCTCTACCACCCGCACAATCATGATCCTTGAACGTTCCACGGTCTTCTACTGCGCTACCCAAATAATATCCGAAAACAACAATTTCGTATGGGCGAAATTTCTAGGAAAATATGGCTGAAAATTTCGGCCACCATAACTACTTCTCTAGGTGAAAAACCTTATGTATTTATAGCACAAGTTTTAAGGGTTAAAAACCTTTTCCAAAACCTGCTGGGTTTTCTTTTCCACCATAAAAAGGATTCCTTTATTTTCTATTATTTAGGCACAACAAGGACCACAAAATTTAATTAACAAGGCTTTCAATTATGGAATTAATTTCTAATTTTCGAAATTAATATCCACCATAATTAATTACAAATTATTTCACTAAAAATTCGTAATTGCACTCCTTATTCAATTTCGAAATTCATCCATTAAATCTTATTTAACTCCCCAATTTAAGATTCAAATACTAATCAATTAAATTAAATTACTGGCGATTTAATTTATTAATTATTTTCTTTAGACTTTCGCTTAACTTATTTCATGTGTCGGATACAAAATCCACCGGCCGGGTTTACATATGAAAACTTATAAGCTTTCATAAAGGTGTATCATCAATCTCTAAACCGAGACATGGATTCCATCAACTAACTATTATTTCGCCAATATACATTATTATTATCCAATTTACCAGGCATATTGACCCACGAAAGAATCTCGCCCTTTAATAAATCAAAACAATAATAATATACACAGCTAATAATAATTATATCACGATAAAGAGTATAAGTACATTTAATGGCTAGAGAGTTTATTTTATTAAGTCAGTATAAAATACTTATCTCTACTTGGTCCGTTCAATACATACAAAATGTACTAGCACAAGAAGTTGGAATTAAACCATTCCCATAATCAAGATAAATTATGAAGTATTTAATCTTGTGCTATAATCATTCCTGATGGTTTGTCCAATTCCATCATTAGATTGTGAACTCAAACTTTATACTTATAAGAACCGATGATTTAATCTTCCGTGTATAAGCTAAACTCTATACACTAAATCATCTACTATATAAGCAAAGGACACAGACTAATATATCTATTTAAAACTTTATTAAAATTGAATAAATAATTATTTCATAATAAATACTATATCTAAACCAAATCCATGGTTAATAGTATATATCCCAACCATGAGCATCTTTATTGTGCTAATCACTTTTTTGCACCATATTCACTCTTCATTGCCACACTATGATTCATCTGAGTGGGATTGGTTAAGAGGAGCTTTAGCTACTGGAGACAGAGACTACGGTGTGCTAAATAAGGTCTTTCACAACATTACAGATACTCACGTTTTGCATCATTTATTCACCACCATGCCACATTATCACGCAACGGAGGCAACCAAAGCGATCAAGCCATTACTAGGAGAGTACTACCAATTTGATGGTACCTCGTTTTATAAGGCAATATGGAGAGATTCGAAAGAGTGCATCTATGTTGAGAAAGATGAAGGGTCTCAAGACAAAGGTGTTTTCTGGTATAAAAACAAGCTTTGAAAGATGTATGAAAAAAGTTACTTGGATTTAGTTAAATGTTAAGTTAGAGTCGTAGTATGCATTGAATTAAAGTTTATTTGCTTTGTATGATTTGTTGTTTCCTATCATTCTATATTGTATCGTGTTATAATGTATTATATGGCTGAATAGTTGTGGAGTGACCCTGTACCTTGCTTCTGAATTTAGATAAGGCATCAGCCACCGAGTTAGCTTCTCTAAAGCAGTGTTGAAACTTAATTTGCATGTCCTGAATTTCAGTCTACACACTTAGGTAGTTAAAACAGCTGTAAAATGGTGCTGTAAAATGTTGGTTACGCCAGTTAATAGGAGATAGAGTTGCCTGCACTTCAGCATAGTTGTTATTAAAGAAATGGAGTTTTTTGTGTGGATTTTTAACCAGTCATCAGTAGGTTTTTCCCAGTTAACTGGTTTTATAGTTAAAACAGCTTTTCTTTCCCCCAGTTCTTTACATAACTCGTGCCAATTTTCCAATGGAAAAAGAATTTCAATCTCCACCTTTCTTAGCTATAAAGACTGTTGCGATATACTCCAGGGATCTAAAACCTTTGCCTCCTTCCAGAGGCGGAGCAATGATTTGAAGAACTTAGGTTCAATATTCTAGTCATTTTTATGTAACTGGTTCTAAAGTAAGAATTTATATCTATTCAATGGATTTTTTAAGATAAATAATTGATTGTTTTCTCAGTAGGTAGGGGTGAGAACAACCAAACTTTAATCAACAGCTCAAGTCAATGGCGGGATAAAACGATATCCGGGAATTAACATAGCCAGACCACAAAGGAGGACAACATCACAAGTTAAACAACAAAACTCATAAGTAACATATATGAAAGAAACTTTAATTTTCTCTTGGCTGATTTTCTAATCCAGAGGCAACCTCATACTGATGAAGCTTTTTCATTAACATTTTTATGGAATATTTTGTCTCTAGATGAAAAGATAACTAAATCATCAGCATGTAACAGAGGTGGTTTATCCGAGGACCATTCATGTTCATCTAAAATCCCACATATAGTGTCTTCTTTTTCATGTAAATTTTTTTTCTCTTTGTTTCGGCCCTTGAAAACCTTCGTTTTACATTTCTCTTTTTCTTGTTGTTTCAGGTTATTTAACTTTTTGCATCTATCTTGACTAGAGGTAATTCTTAATTCTATGACTATTAACTCAAAAATTCTATGACTTCAGAAAAGAATTTAACTATTTATGATATACAAGTATTTCATGGTCTATATATTCGCTTTTTTAATTACTGCATGAAATTATAATATAATCATACAACTAGACAATTTTAATAATGAAAAAGGAGGAATCTAAAGCATATGGAACAATAGTTTATTAAGCCAACCGTCAATCATATGGCCTCTTTTATTCACTACTACAATATTAATTTTGTCAAGATCTATATCTTTACTTGTTGAATAACTCTCTTTCTCTGTTTCTATAAAGAAGAGAGGAAGTGGAGAGGGAAATCTCCAGCTTTCAGGTAAGGCAAAAAGGTAGTAGAACAAAAATGGGAGCTGGTGGCAATATGTCTGGTCCAACTAAAACTGAACAAAAGAAAAATCCTTTCCAAAGAGTGCCATTTTCAAAGCCCCCTTTTACAATTGGTGACATCAAGAAGGCCATTCCTCCTCACTGCTTTCATCGATCTCTTATTCGCTCGTTTTCTTATCTTGTTCAAGATCTCATACTTGTCTCCATCTTTTACTACATTACAACCACTTGCTTCAGACGCCGTATTATTACCTAGCATGGCCGATTTACTGGATCGTTCAAGGTTGTGTTTGCACAGGAATTTGGGTCATTGCCCATGAATGTGGCCATCATGCCTTTAGTGATTACCTGTGGGTAAATGACACTGTTGGTTTTCTCCTCCATTCTGCACTTCTAGTGCCATACTTTTCATGGAAATATAGTCATCGTCGTCATCACTCCAACATTAATTCCCTTGAGCGTGACGAAAACCATGTGCCCAAGCTTAAACCTGAGCTAAGATGGTACACAAAATACTCGAACAATCCACTAGGACGATTACTCATACTTGCCTTCACCCTCACTCTTGGTTTGCCTTTGTACTTTGCCTTCAATATCTCTAGTCGACCTTATGATCGCTTTGCATGTCACTATGATCCCTATAGCCCGATATTTAAGGATCGTGAGAGGCTACAAATCTACATCTCAGATGCAGGTGTGATTGCAACTACCTATGTGTTGTATCGCGTTACTTTGGCACAAGGGCTAGCTTGGCTCGTGTGCATCTATGGGGTACCCCTCCTAATTGTGAACGGCTTTATAGTGTTAATCACTTTATTACACCATACTCACCCTTCGTTGTCACATTATGATTTATCCGAGTGGGATTGGCTAAGAGGAGCTCTAGCCACTGTAGACAGATATTATGGTGTGCTAAATAAGATCTTTCACAACATTACTGATACTCATGTTGTGCATCATTTATTCTCAGCCATGCCACATTACCATGCAATGGAGGCAACCAAAGTTGTCAAGCCATTACTAGGAGAATATTACCAATTTGATGATACCCCATTTTATAAATCAATGTGGAAGGATTTAAAGGAGTGCCTCTATGTGGAGAAAGATGAAAGCTCTCAAGACAAAGGTGTTTTTTGGTATTAAAATAAGTTCTGAAAGAACAGCAATAATTAACTACTTGCTTGAGTCATTGTAATTAATTTGGATTTTGTGTTTTATCATATTCTATTATACTTCCTACTTTATTTGCAATGTTTGTTCAGGCTGTTCCTTTAAATTTAAGTATCATTTTGTTAATTCACATAGTACAAGTGATTATTTATGCGAGGATTAATAATGAAGGAAGCATACTCTTATATAGTCACTATTAATGAGGAGCTTGTTATACATGAAGTACTTAATTTAAAGGGGTATTTTTGTGTTTAAATAGTTTAATCTCCATATTTCTAATACACGTATAAAATAATAATCTCAATTGTGCGATGGCTACACTGTAGCGCATCTGACTCACACTATAGTGTTTAATATGGCTGTTGAAATGCTTGACAACTTCTAGTGTTAGAGAACTAAAATACTTAAATATTTGATCATTTGAGACATGTCTAAATGAGTCGATATGCAAAGTTAGGAGTCATATATTCGACCTTAATTAACTTGGAATTATGGCGTAACTACTGTTGTTTTTGAAGTTGGACTTAAGTATTCGTAGCTTTTAAATTGAAGTAAAAAAGAATGGGAAAATTGAAGACTGTGGGTGAAAATTAATGCTGAAATTAAAACTCACCGTGAGTTTATATATATATATATATATATATATATATATATATATTATAATTTCCTAGGGTAACTGGAGGTGTTGTTGTATAGGGTAAAATATGTTCATATTAAAATGATCGCATGTAAGGACACAAATATTTTGAGAAGCTTATGCTATACATTGTTCAAAGCTTAATAATATTTTATCTTCTTGCTTATTAATATTGGTATTGCTGTCTCCAGAAGCTCTGCTCCCGGAAACATGATTTCAGCTGTCTTATCTTGATTTCAACGCTAAGTCTTATATTCTTATTTGATTTATTTATCATTTTGGGATCAAATCGATTCACTTGTCTATAAATCACGTATAAATTTAATTGTGCCGTTTTACGGGTAAACAGCTTGGCGCCCATCGTGGGGCTTAGATAATTGTGTAATTGAGTTGATCCTTGCATCTATTACTAACCTGTTTGATTCTTTGTTCTTGGCAAAAATCATAGAAAATGGCAGATAATGATGTCAACAACGCACACAACGTTGAGGCTCAAGAAAATCAGCCTCAGCATGAAGATTCGATCAGTGATACCCACAACGAAGATGATGAGGCCACGCCGGTTCATGGTAGGTAATATCTACGACATGTTCGAGAGGCAACTCCCGATGATGTTGAAGACGAGCACGTCGCTGAAACAGTAATTATCCTGAAAGAGCAACAAAAGGCCATTATGGTCCATCTCTCATGACATGATCAGGTCATGACGGAATTGGGACAGGCATTATCGGGTGCTTCCAACAATGCAAATGAATGAGGCCTAGTTCCTCCCGGTGCTCCCGCAAATCAAACAACACAGAGGGTCGACAACAACAGCCCGAGGGGCGAAGTCGGCTTTGATAGGGCTGAGGGGGACGATACCAGATCCGGTAACAACAATGAGAATGATCCCTTTAAAACCGAACTCGTGCAGTTTATGAGGGAAATAAACACACGAATGGATTATATTCCGGGCATACAACCAATGTTGAAAGGGCTAAACTTAAAAGAGTACACCCAATTGCCGTTCAAACCAAGCGCGACATCAGAGTTGATCCCGAAGCAGTTCAAAATTCTAGACATGCCGAAATATAATGGGACTTCGGATCCTCAAGAGCACATCACCACCTATGCAACGGCAGTGAAGGGGAACAATTTAGCTCCGCGCGAGATTGGGTCAGTTTTATTGAAGATATTCGGGGAAACCCTCATGAAGGGAGCCCTAACATGGTATTCACTCTTGCCCGCACTCAATAGATTCCTTTGAGATGCTCGCGGATTCTTTTATAAAGACCCATGTTGGGGCCAGAAAAGTACATGCCCAAAATGCCGACATATTCTGGATTGCACAATGAGAGTCTGAATTGCTGCGGGAGTTCATGATCAGATTTCAGAAAGAAATAATGTTGCTCCCAGCCGTACAAGATGAATGGGCAGCTGAAGCATTTACTAAAGCGCTGAATACAAGAAGTTCTGATGCTTCCCAAAAATTGAAAGAAAGTCTGCTCGAGTTCCAGGCAACAATATGGGCAGATGTTCACAATCGGTATGAGTCAAAGATAAGAATTAAGGATGATCAGCTCGGTTTTCCGGCACCAACCAAGGGTCGGGACAGGGAGAAGAATAAGGAGAAATTAAAGGAGGATTTCGACATAGAACGACGGTCTTCAAGAGGTCAGTTTTTGCCCTATGAACGGGCTGAAGGAGCCGGCAGAGATTTTCGGTCGGCAGATAGATTCGCTACCGATAGGAGAGTTGATCGCGGCAGGAACAACATGTCATTGCAAAACAAGGAGAGATCGCATTCCCGAGATTCCTCCTACCCCAGGATTTTCGAATACAACTTCAACATCAGTGTAGTAAAACTGGTGTCGGCTATGAGGAACATTAAGGATGCACGATTCTCGAAGCCAATAAGGTATGATCCTAGTTAAAGGGGTCCTAATTTATGGTGCGAATACCATGGGACCAACGATCATCAGACTGGGGACTGCAGGCATATGTGCGAGGAGGTGGAGACATTGCTGAAAATCTTCCATCTCAAAACCTTCAAAAGTAGGAGAAGACCCTCCACGTTTGAAGATCAACATGATTTTCGGGGGAAGGACATTAATGGTGTCACATTTTCGGTAGCAAATAAGATGAAGGCATCAGTAACCCACAGTAAGAAACTCCAGGAAGTCGCTAAGGACAACATTACCTTCGCGGAGGAAGACGCAGATGGACTACTGCTACCGCACTATGATGCCTTGGTAATCTCTTTAAATGTCTTGGATTTTAAAATTAAACGTGTTTTGGTAGACCTAGGAAGTTCTTCCAATATTATCCAGTGGAAAGTGCTGGAGCAAGCCAAGCTAACCAGAAGAATTATTCCGGCCACAAAACTCCTCGTCGGGTTCAATCTGGTAAGCGTGACAACCCGAGAAGAGATCCTGCTGCCTACGAATGCCGAGGGAGTGATGAAAACAACCCTTTTCGAGGTAGTAGACGGCGATATGGGCTATAACATTATCCTGAGGAGACCATGGTTGCATGAGATGAAGGTCATGTTGTCAACATATCATCAATTACTGATGTTTCCAACTCCCAAGGAAATTAAACAAATAATAGGAGACCAACCGGTGGCAAGGGATATGAATTCAATCTCAGTTTCCTGTAGCAAAGGGAAGAAGCATGCATCATAGCAATTATAGGAACCGGCGCCTGCACCTGAGCCGAGCGAAGTCAACTAAAGGGAGGAGTCATCGGAATTCTATCATGTGCCAAGATATTTCCAGGTGCCGGAAGAAACGGACGCAACAAAATCCGATCCACAGTGGAAGAACTTGAGTAAGTTGCGTTGTTCGAAACATTCTTGGAGAGGAAGTTCCACTTAG
Organism: Nicotiana tomentosiformis; assembly: GCF_000390325.3. NCBI lineage: Eukaryota > Viridiplantae > Streptophyta > Magnoliopsida > Solanales > Solanaceae > Nicotiana > Nicotiana tomentosiformis. The sequence goes on along the minus strand of NC_090813.1, from coordinate 40,857,909 downwards.
GGACAGGACTGAACCCCGAGCTCAGGTATGGATTTATCGAATTTCTTAGATTTAATGTTGACTGTTTTGTGTGGTTGCATGCTGATATGACAGGTATCCTGCCAGAAGTGGCCATGCACAAACTAAGCCTGGATCCCAACATCCCTCCGGTAAGACAGAAAAAATATCCTATTGTCGAGGTCAGAAACAAATTTGTCAAAGAAGAGGCAACTCGTTTGCTTGATATTGGTTAAATCCGAGAGGTAAAGTATCCTGACTGGCTAGCTAACGTAGTAGTAGTTCCAAAGAAAAATAATTAATTTTGCATGTGTGTAGACTATAAGGATTTAAATAAGGCGTGACCAAAAGACTCATTCCCATTACCGAACATTGATCATATGATTGGTGCGATGGCCGGGCATGAGTTAATGAGTTTTCTCGATGCTTACTCCGGGTACAACCAAATCAAGATGAACCCGGAGGATCAGAAAAAAACTTCGTTCATAACAAACTTCGGCACATATTGCTATAATGTGATGCCTTTCGGGATAAAGAACGCCAGAGCCACTTATCCACAGCTCGTAAACAAAATGTTTGAGAACAAAATAGGGAAAACTATGGAAGTTTACATAAATGATATGTTGGTTAAGTCTTTGAATGTAGGTGATTAGCTTAAATACTTACAAGAAACCTTTGACATCCTAAGAAATCATAACATGAAGCTTAAACCCGAGAAGTGTGCATTCAGAGTCAGTTTTGGTAAGTTCTTGGGGTTCCTAGTGTCTCAAAGGGGGATCAAAGTCAATCCCAATAAAATTAAAGCCATAGAAGACATCCCGGACCAGCTATCAAGTGTTGAAAGAGGTCCAAAGGTTGACAGGAAGACTGGCCGCTTTAAGTAGATTCATTTCCCGGTCTTCGAAACAATTCCATCATTTCTTTTCACTCCTTGAAAAGAAGAACAACTTTGAATAGACTCCGAAATGTTAGCATGCTTTGAAGGATTTGAAAAGGTATTTGTCGAGTCCTCCATTACTGTCAAAATCGGAGGAAGGCGAACAACTATTGATCTACTTAGCAGTCTTAGAGGTAGCGGTAAGTGTCATTTTAGTCTGTGAGGGTAAAGGTACACAATCTCCTATCTATTATGTTAGTAAAAGTTTAACGGGAGAAGAAACTCGCTACCCACATCTGGAAAAAATGGCCTAAGCTCTCATAGTCGCTGTTCGAAAGCTTAAGCCTTATTTCTAATGTCATCCAATAGCCGTGGTGACCACTTTTTCCCTGCGGAATATTCTTCATAACCTGAACTTTCAGGTAGGCTGGCCAAGTGGGCCATCGAAATGAGTGAATTTGATATAGAGTAAAAACCTAGGATTGCGATTAAGTCACAAGTTTTGGCCAACTTTGTGGTCGATTTCAGTCGGGGACTGTTACCTTTGGCTAGCAAGGATGCAATAATGATGTCAGAATCGACGTCAGGAGTTTGGACTTTGTTCATGGATGGCGCTTCCAATATGAAAGGGTTCGGGCTCAGTGTAGTGTTAATCACGTCCTCGGGGGAGACCCTAAGGCAAGCCAAAAGAACCGTTCCTCTAACTAACAACAAAGCAGAGTACGAAGCTTGGATTGCAGGAATCAAGCTGGTCCGGGGACTGGACTACGAGGTCTAGAAATCAAGTGCGGCTCCCAATTAGTAGTAAATCAGGTCTATGGGATCTTTGAAGCCAAAGAGAAATGCATGCAACAATATATAGTGAAAGTTCAGGCTCTGCTCGCACGGTTCTGGGAATGGTCAATTACTCACATCCCGAGAGAAGAAAACACGGAGGCGGATGCATTAGCCAATCTGGGATCGTCCACGAAAATAAAGGGATCGGATTTCGGTACGATCGTGCAGCTTATGCATTCGGTATTGGACGTAGACAACTATTATGATGTAAACGCAACCAATTTGGTCTAGGACTGGAGAAATGAGATCATTGACTATCTCGAGCAAGGAAAACTACCTGAATATCCTAAGACATCTCGAGTGTTGCGCACTAAAGCAGCTCGATAGAGCTTCAAGAAAGGTCAAATGTATAGAAGATCCTTCCAAGGCCTGTTGGCCTGATGTTTGGGAGCTTCCGAAGCTAACTGTGTCATGAGAGAATTCCACGAAGGGATCTGTGAAAATTACATGGGCGCGGACTCCTTAGTGTTAAAGCTAATTACAGCAGGATACTACTGGCTTCGTATGGAACAAGACACTAAGGCTTATGTACAGAAATGCGATAAGTGTCGCCGCCACACACCTTTGGTATATCACTCGGCGGAGCTATTGCAGTCGGTTTTGTCACCATGTCCATTCATGAAGTAGGAAATGGATATACTCGGTTCGCTGCCACCAGCCCCCGGTAAGGTAAAATTTCTTTTTATTTTAATTGACTATTTTTCAAAGTGGGTTGAAGCAGGTCCTTACCAGAAAATCGGTGAGCACGAAGTGGTAGATTTCTTGTGGGGGAACATAATTTGCAGATTTGGGATACCTAAAGAGATAGCCTATGACAACGGGCTACAATTTATAGGCGCAAAGGTCATAAAATTCCTTGAAGACTTGAAAATCAAAAGGATCACATCGTTACCTTATCACCCGAGTGCAAACAGTTAAGCAGAATCAACAAATAAGGTGATTATCCAAAATCTCAAAAAGAGCTTGGAAGCAGCTAAAGGCAAATGGCCCGAAGAACTACCAGGAATATTATGGGCGTATCGAACAACAGCCAAATCAAGCACGGGAGAGACTCCTTTCTCTCTTGTATACGGTGCGGAAGCCTTGATCCCGGTGGAAGTAGGGGAACCTACCTTGAGATATTTTTGGGCGGCGAAGAAACAAATAATGAAGCAATGTTGGTCAAATTAGAGCTGCTCCACGAATGCAGGGACTTGGCGCATATAAGGATGGCGGCCCAAAAACAGAGAATAGAAAGATATTACAATCGATGAGCCAACCTCCGTTATTTCAAAGTAGGAGACTTGGTTTTAAGAAAAGTAACTCAGAACACCCAGGAGCTCAATGTAGGGAAGCTAGGTCCGACGTGGGAAGGCCCCTACCGGTTTCAGGTGTCACCGGGAAAGATTCATACGAATTAGAAAATTAAGACGAAGTAAACTTGGCGCACCTCAAAAGACGGAGTCATACTATTACCCATGAACCTCGCCTATACTGAAAGTATGTGCTACATTCTTTTTCCCTTCACCCAATTTTGTCCTAATTAGGTTTTGTTGGCAAGAGTTTTAACGAGGCAACAATGGAAAGCATACTACGAAGGAAGCTTCGTCAGCAGAAATATGACCTTTAAATGATAAGGCATGCAAGCAACGAGCCACTACATAGCGCTTAGATAGTCTTTTGCTCGGTAGCAAAGTTCCTACCGGGAAGTAAAGTTTGCTATCGGGACAAAGGTTACCCGATCATTCACGAGTGCAAGTCACTGGGGGATTGTTAGATAATCTTTGGCTCGATAGCAAAAGTTCCTAATGGGAAGTGAAGCTTACTATCGAACTAAAGATTATCTAACCATTCACTAGTGGAATCTTCAAAGGAGCAAGACTTCCGATATTCAAATTCGCTTTCTTCGCATTCGAACACTAGGGGGAATAATATGATAATATGGCAACAATGTGCCACATCGACCGGAACTACGAAATCCGGAAACAAAGTTGTATCATCGGGACCGGGGGTTGCGTCGCCAGCCCCGTAGAAACAAGTTGTACAAGTTAGCCACAAGTAATGGCAATTTCTTTTTAGCACAATGAATGCTTATGTACTTTTGAAAATGGAAGGAATAAAGTAAAGTCCTTTTATTTTTGTTTCTTGTCCTATCGATGAATTAATTTTATCATTTGAAAGTTAAACAAGTACTTCAAATGCTAGTGTCGTAATGAACATTAGACGTCCTCTTCAAGAGCACCATAAAATAAGAGGGCCCTCTCTTATGAAACCCTCACGGTAAAAGGTTGATTCCGGAAGAACATATGCCCGGAATCCAAATGTAACCGGGGAAAAATACACCTGAAGCCTTGCATAATTTGATGCAAAGAGAAAAACCTACGCAATAGTTAAACGAAAAGTACGCAAAGAAAAAAACTTGCACAATACTTAAACAAAAAAATACTTTTATATACAGCAAACGTGCCGAGCAGCACAAGTACAAAAATATGAAAAAGAAAAGCAAAGTGAAAAGAAAGCAAAAAGCTAAGCTACTGCATCCCCGAAATCCGGAGGAAAGGAAGCATTTGCACCCCTAGGAGAAGTAGGCGGGTCCGCTGCCGGCTCAATATCTTGGCCTTCGCCATCTTGGCCTTCAACATCATCCATTTTCGGTTCTTCTTCAGTTCCCGAGAACTCGGAACCAGAACCAGAAGAGTCGGTAGCATCAGGTTGGACTGGGAGACCCCTTCGGGCAGTTGACTCTAGCTCACGGGCCTTAGCGATTTTAGCATCAAAGTCAATGACGCCCGCTTTGGCCTCTTCCAAGGTTTTTCTCCTTATGTTATATATAGAATATGATTTTTCAACAATGAGGGAAGCTACTCGACACTGAAGTTCTTCTTTAAGACGGTCAACCTCAGTTGAAAGGTTATCTCGCTCAGATCTAGCGGCCTGGAGGCTGACATCAAGGTCACGGACAGTGGACTTAAAAACATTATTGTGCTCCATGAATTTCTTATGCCTCTCTTCCAACCGGGCATACTTGTTTTTGGCAGCAGCAACTTCCTCAGCTTTGGAGTTCAAGGCTGCCTCCAAATTATTCAATCTCTCAGTAGAGGCAGCCTCATGATCGAATGCAACAAGAACAACATTCTGGAACTCAACCCACTTTGCCCTAGCTTCTTTAAATTGTACCCTTAAGAGGGCGGCCTCTTGGCCGAGGGTTACTACCTCTTGCTCACTTTGCTGCAACCAAGCCTCTAACTCAGCAGCCTCAACAGCTTGTGCTTCCAGTACCGAGAGGCGAGCAGCAATTTGATCCTGCTCGGAGGTGAGTTTCTCCTTGTCAAAGATCAACCTATGAAGGCCCTCGAAAGCAAGGAAGTTGGCCTGCAAAATAGAAAGTACAAACTAAAAACCCTATTATAACAAAGATAGGAAAAAACAACAAAGGAACCAAAGATGGTACTGCTGTTGGTTGTGCATGGCATTGTTCAACAAACACTCTCCCGATAGAGATTGTATTTTATTCCTATCCATTTCTGAAGCTAGTGGCTTTAGATAATTAGTAAGTTCCACCGGCCGGGACAACAGATGGCATCCGGTAGAAACCGAGAGGGAAACACTCCTCCTCCTCTGAGGATTTTTGGAGGGGGCAGAATAATTATGCCCTAAATTCAGATGAACTGGAGACTGGGGAAGAGGGACATCCTTCTCTCGGATGACTGCGGCCGGTGGAGATGATGTAGCAGTTGCTGGTGGAGAAGGAAAAGTTGGCGAAGAAGGAGATGAAGCTGATAGCGTTGTAAGTTGAGAAGCAGCTGCTGCAAAAGCAGTGCTAGTTGTTCATTGCTCATCAACCAAAGCTGGGAGAGAACCAATACCCAGCCTTATAGTACCGGGAACATCGACTGGGACTCAGAAGCGAGAGTTAGCATCTTCCACCATATCAAATTCCCCAGAGCACCGGGACGTCGTCCTTGGTTGGAGTAACTAGCTCAATATATTGAGCATTCTGTTGAGCTGATGAAGGTCGTTGTCTTCGATTTAAAGAAGCCCCCTCATCACTAGCTCCCCCATCATCGTCGATCACCATAGTGTCAATGGCTGGCCCGGGTGTGGTGCTCATCACCAAAGCGTTCGAAGATGACTCGGGCATGGCACTCTTCTCCGTTTTACTTTTGCCCTTGACCGTGGAGGAACGTCGCTTTTTTTGTTGCTTGTTCTCCGGTCGGGGACTCAGAGAAGAAGCACTTACGTCAGAAGCAGGCCCGATGACACCTATTTGGGTAAAAGCCTCCTGCAGGAACCTCGCCGCATCAGCCGCATCAGCCAAAACGTCCTCCTCGGGATGGTAACATAGTCCTGCGAAAGACCTGAATTCAACAGGAAAGAAAGGTTAACCAATTTTCCTATACGAGAAGTAAAAACCAGATAAGTTCAACCTACCATGATTTTTGGCCTTCCACCCATATTTAAGGGCCAGTTCTTTTCACTTGTGGGTCTCAGGCATAGTGACATCCAAAATCTTCTGGACCCACTGGTCCAAGCCTTCAATCCTTGGTGGTGTCCACCGAGTTGATGAAATAGTGAAAGAAGAATGATCAGTAACAACACGGGACAATCTTTAACTGGAAGAAATGATAAATGATTAACTTACGAGTATTGTTCCATAATTTAGGAAAGGATGGAGTCATGGCCGGAATGATGTCCCTGGTGACAACTGCAACAATTCATTCCATCCATCCGCCGTCGTTGTCATTATCCTTGCTGGTTAGCAAAGCATGGTGCCCCATTTGCTGAAATTTATCATTCCCCCGCAGAAAACTTTGGGGGAATAAAGGTTCATCAGTCGAGCCAGAGATACCTCTTCTCCCGTCTCCTGGCATAGATGCCGAAGACAAGCAACAATCTGCCACATAGAAGGGCTCACATGTGCCAAGCGAACTTGTTAACAAAGGCAAAACTCCAAGATAACAGAGTCAAGCCACATGCTCAATGAGAACGGGCCCAAAGTAAAGGGATACGTATAAAAATACGTAAAACCCTTCTTGTAGAAGGTTACCTGCTCCGTCGGGTCGGGAGCAATTATCTTAAATCTTGACAACCACAATCTTCCTTCATAGCAGGGATGCTAGAAGGACGGATGGAAGAAGGATACACGCCAATAGCCAATGTTCAGGGGTTAGCGGAAGGGTACTTATCTTCGAAGTCCTTAGTTGTAATAAGCTTTCTGGGAATGATGGTGCTCATTGTGGGAGGAGCAACATCATCGGCACTTTCTTTGTTCTTCGAAACACTGGAATTTCTAGAAAAAGAGGTCATTGCTATCAAAAGAGAACAATGGTTTTTTTCTTTGAAGAAGATGATTAGAGGAAGTGGAAAACAAGAATGAGTTGAGTAAAGAGAGTTTGAGAGAGTTTGGAAAATTATGAAGTGTAAAAGGAGAAGGTTGATGCGTATAAGTAAAGGAATAGGCGGCTAAAATGGTGGCCATAATTACCTCGATAACTGGCAAAAGTGTTGCTGAATCATGGGATGACGCATGTTCGGGGCATTAAATGCGGAGAGACGTGTGTCTAGTCAACCGTCAGAAACTTTTCAGAGGTGGTCAGCGAATTTACCGCCAAGAAAGATATCTTTACCAACTTCCCGGTGACACAAGGTTGTGCCACCGGAAAGCAGGGGGGACTATCTGTATAGGATAAAATATGTTCATATTAAATGCTCACATGATAAAAAGATACGTGGAGCTGAAGGCAGAAGGCAATCAGGTCCGAAGGCCCAATTGTTCCCGAAGGGAATAATGTTCATAAAGGTGAAATAAATGTCTGCCACCTGGTAGCATTTAATGGAGAATATTCTGTAACACTAAGTATGTAGTCCGTTACAGAGAATATGGCATTCACTGCCTACCGTTACATATTCTTCAATGGCCCTCATAATTGTCATTTAAAGGGGTTTGATCCTCGGACCTTGTTCCCTAGGTGCAACTATAAATAGTGAGCTAAACAACCATTGTAAGGACACGAATTTTCTGACAAACTTTTGTTATACACTATTCAAAGCTTAATAATATTTTATCTTCTTGCTTATTAATATTGGTACTGCTGCCTCCGAAAGCTCTGCTCCCAGAAGAAGGATTTCAGTTGTCTTATCTTGATTTTAACGATAAGTCTTATATTCTTGTTTGATTTATTTATCATTTTTGGGATCAAATAGATTCACTTCTCTATAAATCACGTATAAATTCAATTGTACCATTTTACGGGTAAAACGTTGTATTATAGGGATGTCAATAGTTCGATTTGGACGATTATTTCATAAAATTTATATCATATCATTTTTTCGGTTACTGTATTTTGTATAACTAAAATTAAACTTTTCAAAACCGTTGCAATCATCTCTGATTTTCTTCGGTATTGGTACGATTCGATTGTGGCTTGCTATTTAAGTTCGTTGGAATAACTTGTGACTTGCTACTCAAGATCACTCGAATACCTTATACCTTGCTACTGCTAGAATTAGTTCAGTTTCAATGAGAATAGCAAACAAAAGTATAAGAAAAATTCAACCACGTAATCGTACTCCTTTCATCTTAAAACAAATCATAACCACCGCCAAACTAAATAAAAGTGAGGATTATTAATTATCATAGTTAAACTATAAAATTTATATGAAGATTAAAATATATGTCATTACAATTATTGATTTAATGTAAACACAAAATTTAAGTACGTTTTTTTTTCGTGAAGTGATAGTTTCTTCGAATTTTGAAGCCTGTGCGAACTTATTTTGGACAAAGTGGGTCTATACTTAACGGCTCTTAAGTCACTGTCATTTTGGGCCTCTTTATGATAATTTATCATTCAAAACTATACTTTCAGCAAATGTATTATTCGTAATTATATTTAAATTTTATAACAAATCTATAAAATAGGAGTTTAATCTTTTTAAAACTAAAACAAGAGACCAACAAGCTCTTGCAGCGCAATTGGTTAGAGCACTTGCTTAGTTAGCGGAGGTCTTGATTTCGTCTCTCAACAAGAACATTTTATTTTTTTATATTTTTATATTTCGCCTTAGTTGTATTCCTTGCACGAACGAATACATTTGACACATGCTATATTCGTTGTGTGTTTGAATACAAGTGATACACGTTGATATTCCAACGGTTGAATATACGCTAAGGGTCGTTTGGTTTAATGTATTATTAAAATAATAATTATATTAAAGTTTAGCTATTATTCCCTATGTTAGGTACACTCAGTGTTTTAAAAGGCGGGGGCGTGAAGCGGAGCGTTTTACTTGATATAGGGCAAGGCGTAAGCCTCGAGAAATGGGGCGTAAGCTCCACGGATCTTTAAAATTTTTAATTAATAATATAGCATTATTAACACAAAAAATATAAAAAGTACATTCAAAGTTCAAGAAAAATGAAAAAGTACCAAAAGGACTCATAGAAAATAAAATATCTAGCAGGTTTTACTGTCACGACCCGAAATTCCCACCTTCGGACCGTGATGACGCCTAATATTTCACTTGCTAGGCAAGCCAACGTTAGAATAATATTAACTAATTTATAAATAATTTTTAAATTTATTAATAACAAAGAACGATTGCGGAAGTAAAGTCTGAAATATAGTGAATAATCCATAAAATAAAATGGTGTCTAAATACCATCCTAGAATTTGGTGTCACAAGTGCATGAGCTTCTAGAATAATACAAATAAGGGCCTGAATAAAATAAAGTTATTTGAAAATAAATACACAACTAAAGTAAAGTAGACGGGGACTTCAAAACTGCGGATGTAGTGCAGTTATACCTCAAGTCTCCTCTGAGTAGCTGAAATTCGAGCAAGTCTATGGTACGCCGTTGGGACCAACTCCAAAATCTGTACAAGAAGTGCAGAGTGTAGTATCAGTACAACTGACCCCATGTATTGGTAAGTGCTGAGCCTAACCTCGACGAAATAGTGATGAGGCTAAGGCGGGTCACTTACATTACTTGTACGCAATATTAGTAACAACAACAATAATAGAAATAAATCAGGTAACTCATTATCATTTCCATCAATTCTGTAGCAGCGTGCAACCCGCTCTCACAATATATTCATTTTCAATCCTCTCATATAATTATTTTTAATCAAGTATATATATTGACTTTTAAATAAGTCTATTGCGGCGTGCAATCCGATTCCCCAAATATTTACTTTAATAAGTCTGTTGCGGCGTGCAACCCGATCCTCCAATATGAACTTTTAATAAGTCTGTTGCGGCGTGCAATCCGATCCTCCAATATATCCATTTCAATCAATTCTGTTGCGGCGTGCAACCCGATCCTCCAATATATCCATTTACCAATTCTTATAGAAGAAATTTCCCTAATAAATACAACAATTAATATAAAATTAGAAGACAACAAGCATACAATAATTATGATTTAATTATGAAATAAATAATGACAAATAGCAAATTATTATGGAAATCAGGGAGAAAATAGGCAGTTTAATATTTAATATGCTAAATATCAAATAACAATTAAGACACATAATTCAAATAGCATGTAACAATTAATGCAGGAATTCAAGAATTAATATTTGACAAAGAACAGGAGAGAAATAATTATTATAATAATTAATTCATGATTTAAAACGATTTATGATTTTTCAAGTAATTATGCAAACAATTAGTTTGACGACGTATAGACACTCATCACCTCGCCTATACGTCGTTCACATTCATTTCACATAACAAATAGTTTATGGGTTCTATTCCTTCAAGTCAAGGTTAACCAGGACAATTATCTCGCTTTGCAAATTCCAATAAATTACTCGACCACAACTTTTCCTTTTATATTTGTCTCCAAAAGATTCAAATCTATTCATAAACAATTTAATATACTCAATACGAATCATAGGAATTAATTCCATATGAATTTACAAATTTTCTGGATAAAAATTTAAAATTCATTAAAATATTCGACAGTGGGACCCACATCTCAAATCTCGGAAAAACATACGAAATCCGAACACCCATTCCGATATGAGTCCAACCATACAAAATTTATCAAATTCCGATGTCAAATGGACCTTCAAATCTTAAATTTTTATTTTTGGAGGATTTTATAAAAATCTGATTTTTCTTCCATAAATTCACGGATTCATGATATAAATGAGTATGAAATCATGAAATATAATCAATATAGGATAAGGAACTCTTACCCCATTGTTTTTCCATGAAAATCGCCCAAGAATCGCCTTATCCTAGCTCAAAAATTGGAAATGGTTGAAAATGGGTCGAAACCCCATTTCCAGAACTTAAGTTCTGTTTTTTAGATTTTTATTCATCGCGATCGCTGAAATTCGTTCGCGATCGCGTAGAACAAAATTTGCCCAGGTTTGTTTAACACTACGCGATCGCATATAAGGCCATGCGATCGCAGAGAATAATTTCTCAGCCTTACGCGATCGCGTACAGGTTTATGCGATTGCGTAGCACAATTTTGGTGCTTCAGCTTCTGCCTCATTCCTTCTTCGCGATCGCAACTTTGAGCTTGCGTTCGCAGTGCACTGGGAGCTAGCCTTTCGCGTTCGCGTGCCTATCTTCGCGAACGCGAAGAGTAAAACTCACGGCTCAAAATTTTCTCTTCGCGATCGCAGGAATGGCTTCGTGATCGCGAAGCACAATGCACCAGATAACAGCAGAAGCTCAAAAAACAGATTTTCTAAGTTCAAAATTATCCCGTAGCCTATCCAAAACTCACCCGAGCCCACGGAGCTCCAAATCAAACATGCACCCAAGTCCTAAAACATCATACGAACTTGCTCGCGCGATCAAATCGCCAAAATAACACCTAGAACTACGAATCGGACATCAAATCAAAGGAAGTTTTCAAGAAAACTTTAAAACTTATATTTTCACAGCCGGACGTCCGAATCACGTCAAATCAACTCTGATTTTCACCAAATTCGTCAGACAAGTCATAAATATTATAGTGGACCTATATTGGGCTCCGGAACCAAAATACGGACCCGGAGTCAATAAATCCTACATCAATAATTTCTTAAAAATCATTAAGCTTTCAAACTTTTAATTTTTCATCAAAATTCCATATCTCGGGCTAGGGACCTTGGAATTCGATTCCGGGTATACGCCCAAGTCCCAAATCACGATACGAACCTATCGGAATTGTCAAAATACTGATCTGGGTCTGTTTGCTCAAAATGTTGACCAAAGTCAACTCAGTTGAGTTTTAAATCTCTATTTCACATTTTAATCTAATTTTCACATAAAAGCTTTTCGAAAAATTGTACGGACTGTGCACGCAAGTCGATGAATGATAAATGGTACTTTTCGAGGTCTTAGAACACTGAATTACTTATTAAATTTAAAGATGATATTTTGGGTCATCACATTTACAAATATAAATAATGCAATAATGTTAAAGTTACTAATAAATCAACTATAACATCTTAAATTTCAAACAATTACAAATTATAATTTCTGAAAGAATATTATCAAACTGCATATTTTACCTCCCTAATGTAATGACCCGACTTGTCGTTTTAAGAATTTACGCCTCGTTTAGTGACTTAAGGTCTCGAAAAATTTCGTAATATGTATTATGACCCGCGGGTGTGGTTGAGTTTGATTTTCGGAAGATTCAGAATTAAATTGGAAGAACAATTCTTATTTAGAAGCTTAAATGGAAAGAGTTGACCGGAGAGTTCACTTTTGAGAAAACGAACTCAGAATGGAACATTGATGATGTCAATAGCTTCGTATAGTGACTTCGAACTTAGGCGTGTGTCCGGATTTGGATTTGGATGTCCGTAGGACAATTCAACGCATTTTGGCGAAAGTTGGAAAATAGAAGATTTTTGAAAGTTCGACCGAAGGTGGAATTTTTTATAACGAGGTCGGATTTCGATTTCGGAAATTTGAATAGCTCCATTTCATCATTTATGACTTGTGTGAAAAATTTAAAGTTATTTCGGATTGATTTGATACGTTTCAGTGCAAAATATAGAAGTTGGAAGATTTAAAAACTCATAATTCGATTCAATGCGCGATTCGTAATTTCGGCATGATTTGACGTGGTTTGAAGCCTCGACTAAGTTCGTATTGTATTTTGGGATATGTTGGTATATTTGGTTAAAGTCCCGAGGTCCTCGGGTGGATTTCGGAAGGTTAACAGAGCAAATTGGACTTGAAGGAAGTTGCTAGAAAATGGCAGCAGTTGTTGGAATCGTACCTGCGGAAGTTTGGGCGCAAGTGTGACCACCGCAGAAGCGAGATGAAGCTCGCAGATACGGCCTGTACTGGAATGGGCAGAGGTCGCAGGTGCGATGCATTTTCCGCACCTATGTGACCGCAGAAGCGGAAGCTCTTTCGCAGGTGCGAGGGGGAAGTGACCGGTGGATGTCGCAGAAGTGAGAATTTGCTCGCAAAAGCGAGTGCGCAGATGCGGCATTTTTGCCCGTAGGTGCAAAACTAGGCAAAAACATTTAAGGACCAAAAATGGTCATTTTGCCATTTTCGATTAGGATTTTGGAGCTCGATTTTGGGCAATTTTGGAGAGGAGTTCTTCAAGACTTTAGCTTAGATAAGTGTTCTATATCCTAAAGTGATTATATTTCATGAATCTATGATTATATTCATCGTTTAATTCGTATTTTAATGGAAGAAATCAAGATTTTTGGCAAAATCTTCCAAAAATAAAAATTTAAGATTTTGAGGTCGAGTTGTTATCAGAATTTGATAAAATTGGTATGGTTGAACTCGTATCGGAATGGGTGTTCGGATTTTATGAAACTTATGTCGGGTTCCGAGAGGCGAGCCCTGTGTTGACTTTTGTTGACTTTTGGGAATAAATTTTTAAGTCGACGTATTATTGTCTGGAATTGTTTCCGATGAATTTTAATGAGGTTGTACAATTAATTTGGATAGATTTGAGCCGTCCGGAGGTCAATTCAAGCAAGAAGGCGATTTTGGAATATCGACCTAACTTCAAAAAGGTAAGTATCTTGCCTAACCTTGAGTGGGGGAAATTTTCCTTAGGCATTGAGTCTTATGTACAATTTGTGCAATTGAAAACCATGTATGCGGGGTGACGAGTACGTACTTGGTTTATATGTGCAAATTACATTGGTTAAAATCTTTAGACACCCTTATGTATTAAATTAGAAATTATTGGTACTTAATAAATCCTTTAACTGTCCTACCTAAATCCTTGTTTTGTTGGATTTGTATTTATATGATGATTTGGTGTGATTGCCACCTTGATTTTTATATGAAATATTATATTGTTGAGTTATTCACTCCCGAATATATTTGTTAAGATTTTGTGCACATTATGGTCGAGCCATGGGCTCCTTATTGTGAAAAATAATGTATTGTTGAATTTGGTGGCAAATTATAATATTTTAGCACTTGATATGCAATCTATGATAAATTATAATATTTGAGCACTTGATATGCAAATCTGTGATAAATTATAATATTTGAGCACTTGATGTGTAAATTTGTTATATGTTGTAATATTTGAGCACTTGAGGTGCAACGTATGAGAAGTGATATTGTTGGGAAGTTTTGTTCGGGTGTTTGCACGAGTTTTCTGCCGTGCTATTATTACAATTGATTTATGCACATGCGGCGTGACAAGGCGGACTATATGTATATATATGTCGTTTTGCGCATGTGGCAAGATAAGGTGAGAATATTGTTATGCACGTGCGGCGAGACAAGGCAAGCAATTTACTTTATTATTGCGCACGTGGCGAGACAAGGCGGGCTATGTCGGAGATTGATTTGTGATGACTTGTGATGGCCTGGGGGGCATTGTTGTTGTTGATATTTATTATTTGGGACTATAAGATGGTACCTCGGGAGTTCCCTTTGCTGATATTTTTCTATGGTTGCATTTGCCTTTGATTACTTTGTTTTTCCGTTATATGTAAATTCTTGTATTCTTCCGTGAAGTATTATTTGATTTTATTATGTGTTTTGTATTCCTTGTTGTATTGTGTTGGCTTTGGCTCTTTGTATAAGATTCTGCGGATTTGTGTTTATGGTTTATACTGATTTTCGAGATTTGAGTTGTTTCGAATAAAAGAAATTGCTATTATGTTTTAATTTTAAAAAAAATTTACATCCAAATTAGTAGTCATCGGATGCTTCATTTTAATTAAAATGTCATTTTCTTCACCCAAACGAGTTCAAAAATAAACTCATTTCTTTGATGATTTCTTACTTGGTTTAAAAATTGTAAACTTACTTTATTGAAAATAAATTGATCCTGCGGATCTTATATACATTGATATATTGGCACGTGAATTGTCCGTGCAGTTGTGATATGAAATGTAGGCACGAGGTGTCGTGATTAAATGATGATGACATTTGGCACGTGAGTTGTCCGTGCGGTTGTGATAGAGAAATTGGCACGAGGTGCCGTGGAAATATGAAAGTGGGCTGAGACCCGTATTTTATGATTTTGAAATGATGTGTCACAGGGTGACTTATTCGAAAGATATTTATTTGAAAGAATTTTATTTGAAAGATATTTATTTGAAGGAAAGAGATTTGAAAGAGATTTATTTGAAAGAATTTTATTTGAATGATATTTATTTGAAGGAAAGAGATTTATTTGAAAGAAGTTTATTTGAAAGTATTATATCCTGAAGATTTCTATTTGAAAAACATATAGGCGAAAGATTTATATTGGAAGGACTTGATTAATTGGTTGTACTTGTATTCATTATTTGTTGCGCAATATTTATGGTGTTCTTGTCGCCCTGTTGTGTATATCACTGGTTGATTATTGTTGTCATCATTGTTATTTATTTTCTATTATTTTTGCATATTATATTGTACAGGTTATTAGACTAGTGAGTGTCTCGACTGTACCTCATCACTATTCTACTGAGATTAGTCTTGATACTTACTGGGTATCGACCATGGTGTACACATACTATACTTCTGCACATTTTTGTGCAGAGCCAGGTGTTGGAGATATCGGACTCGGACAGAGTTAAAGTGTGATCGCAAGGATTCAAGGTAGAGCTGCTTGGTCGTCGCAGTCCCTTGGAGTCTTTTTATTTTATTGTACTGTTAATTATTAATCAAACAGTATTGAGTATTCGATCCTTGAGATCATTCCATGTATTCACTTAAAGTTCGTGACTCAGTATTACCAGTCTTGGGAGGTTGTTATATTTGTAATTATTTTCGCTGTTGGTTTATATATAAAAAAAAATGGTTTGAATTGTTATTATAATCGGCTTAGAGACTAAGTTCTTTCACGACGCCTGTGGCAGGATTTTGGGTCGTGACAAGTTGGTATTAGAGCTCTAGGTTCAAAGGTTCTACGAGTCACGAACGAGTCTAGTAAAGTCCTGCGATACAGAGACGTCTGTATTTATCTTCGAAAGGCTACAAAATTGTTAGGAAATTTCCACTTCTTTCATTCTTGTCGTGCGGAATTTGATGAATTTGGGATTTGAGCCTTTGTATCTCTATTCTCTCATAGTTGGTGAGGACACGCGCTATCGGGTCAGCTGAGCAGGCACCCGCGCATACTGCTAGGGCCGTAAGAGGCCGGGGCCGAGGTAGAGACCGAGGAAGGACACGTGTTATGACTAGAGCACCTGTCAGAACAGCAGTTGAGGAGCCGCTAATAGCTCCAGTTGGGGGACAGTACCAAAAACACCTGTTGTTACCCCCGGGCTCTAGGAGACTTTAGCATAGTTCCTGAGTATGTTTGGTACATTAACTCAGGCAGGATTGATCTCTGTTGCACCAAATATTTCGCATTTTGGGGGAGTAGCTCAGACTCCTACCGCGACTCCAGAGGAGCAGCTTCACATTGGTCAGGTCTCGGGTGTAGTACCGGTACAGACTGTTATTCCGGTTCAGCCTGAGGTCAGGCCAGAGGCATCAAAAGAGGAACAAAAGAGACTTGAGAGGTTTAAAAGGTATAGTCCACCTACTTTAAGTGGCACAACTTCAGAGGATGCCCAAGTATTTCTAGAAATATTTCATCGTATTCTCCGCACCATGGGTGTTGTGGAAGTGTGCGGAGTTTCCTTTAATACATTTCAGCTATCAGGCGCAGCGTATCAGTGGTGACAAGTTATGAAGAATGTAGACTAGCTGATGCAACACCACCAACTTGAGCTCAATTTTCGGAAATATTTTTGAAAGAGTTTGTTCCCTAGACTCTCCAAGATGTGTGGCGCACAGAGTTTAAACGGTTGCGTCAGGGCACTATGACAGTGTCAGAATATGCTATCAGGTTCGGTGAATTAGCCTGTCATGCACCTATCTTGGTTCCTACAGTCAGAGAGCGAGTTCGCAGATTCATTGAGGGGCTCGATTATGATCTTAAAATATGCATGGCTCGAGAGTTGCAAACTGATACTCCATTTCAACAAGCAGTGGAGATTGTGAGGAGGATTGAGGGTGTTCTAGGTTTGAAAAGGGGGTCTAAGTAGGCCAAAAGGCCTCGAAGCTCTGGAGGGTTCAGTGGATTTTACTCTTCAGCTATGACCCATTATGGCGGAGGCTCGAGCAGTCGGCCAGCTCAGTCCGCACATCAGATTACTTGGGGTGATCCAGTAAGTTCTTATAG
This sequence comes from Nicotiana tomentosiformis, assembly GCF_000390325.3. NCBI lineage: Eukaryota > Viridiplantae > Streptophyta > Magnoliopsida > Solanales > Solanaceae > Nicotiana > Nicotiana tomentosiformis. The sequence goes on along the minus strand of NC_090813.1, from coordinate 40,840,606 downwards.
TGCACCACCGACATGAGATTCTTATAGTGGTTATTTCAGTTATCCGGCACAGGCTCAGTATAAGCAGTCACGACCTCAGAGGGGTTGTTATGAGTGTGGTAATACTAGGAACATCATGAGAGATTGTCCCAGACTTGGGAGGGGTGGATTTTATCAGAACACTTAGACTATGGGCCCCAATGCAACTACTACCCCACGTGCACAACCAGTTAGGGGTGGAGGACAGACGGGTAGAGGGTGCCTAAGAGGTGGAGGCCCGACTCGTTGATATAATCGCTATGATTTGGCTGAGGCCGATACACCAGATGGTGTCGTTACAGGTACGATCCCGATTTATTATAAAAGAATATTTTACCTTAATTTCATTCAGATCTGAATATTGAGGTGAGTCCTCTTATTATGCTCTGCTTATGGGTGAGCTTCGTAATTTTGTGACCCACTTATATGTTTATCCCTTTTGGAAGATTTGAAGATGTGAGCCGTATCTGTCATTGTTATTTTGGGCACCATTTAGGGCTATAAGTCCAAAAGTAATTTTTATTATTCCTTATAATAGGTTTGATGTGTTTTCGGAATAATTGATTCCAATTTTATGAATTATATGCCCTACCGGTATGAGAGATCATTATGTTTTGTGAAAATTATTCACGAAATTTATTGAAAAGAAGAAAGAAAGGAAATTGAAAATTTCAGTTGGCACAATGTGCAAAATACTTGTGATTTGGAGTTGAGGATGAGATACTCGCATTTTTATATGATGTGAAATATTTAAACTGGCCAACGAACCACGGTGGAAGTTATTTAAGGACGAGGTCTTTGTGGTGAAAATATTTATGAGTTTAAATTCTCCCTTTGTGAAGTTTAATTTGTACTATAGTACTAATAGTGAGTTATGCCTAATAGGCTTATGTGATAATTCTTTTATGTGTTTCTGTGCCATAATTATGCTGTAATTATTGAGTTTTAGCCTACGAGGTGAGTGCCCGGGTGACGTTAAATGTGACTCGTTAAGTCAGGTAAATAGTTATGAGGTCTTCATACCTCACATTTTGCTGTTAGTGTTGTCAAAATTTGAAATGCGATTTTGGATAATATGAGGTTAATTGGCGATGTTGTAATCGATTATGAACAACTATTAAGACCAGAGATGTGGTGATGGGCATACATATGATGTGTTTCATGTCCTGATATCGTAATGATAATGTAGTGCTTGTAATGTTGAGAGTAGTGTTATTGATATATACATTGTGGTGCTTTGTGGGGTTGTGATATGTTGTTAGGAGTTATTTTGGTGTTACTCTGGCAGGTGGATAGGCCTAAGTACAGGGGAGAATCTACCAAATTTTCTGATAAGTTGATGTGTGTGTAGGCACGAGTTGCTATAGCTAGTTAAGATTAATATTGTGCATTGATGTGAAAAACAAATCGGACTTTTGAAAATGTTTGGAGTGTAAGAAATTTGGTCTTAAAGTTTACAAATATGGATAAAAGAAATAATCTCAATTGAGATGGTGTTGTCGGGTTTATCTCAAACGCGGTAACATGGGATCAACCGTGAGTATATGTGTAAAAGTAAAATCATCAATTTGGTAACCTCAGAATAATTCTTAGCACGTTCGAGGACGAACATTTATTTAAGAGGTGGAGAATGTAACGACACGACTTGTCGTTTTAAGAATTTATGCCCCATTCAGTGACTTAAGATCTCGAGAAGCATCGTAATATCTATTATGACCCATGGGTGTGATCGAGTTTGATTTTCGGAAGATTCAGAATTAAATTGGAAGAACAATTCTTATTTAGAAGCTTAAATAGAAAGAGTTGACTGGAGAGTTGACTTTTGAGCAAACGACCTCGGAATGGAACTTTGATGTTGTCAATAGCTTCTATGGTAATTTTGGACTTAGGCGTGTGTCTGGATTTGCATTTGGAAGTTCGTAGGATAATTCGACGCATTTTGGCGAATGTTGGAAAATAGAAGATTTTGGAAAGTTCGACTGAAGGTGGAATTTTCGATAACGAGGTTGGATTTCGATTCAGAAAATTTGAATAGCTCCATTTCGTCATTTATGACTCGTGTGCAAAATTTGAAGTCATTCAGAATTGATGTGATACGTTTCGGCACAAAGTATAAAAGTTGAAAGATTTAAAAACTCATAATTCGATTCAGTGCGCGAGTCGTAATTTCGGCGTTGTTTGACTTGGTTTGAAGCCTCGACTATGTTCGTATTGTATTCCGGAAGGTTAACGGAGCAAATTGGACTTGAAGGAAGCTGCTGGAAAATGGCAGCAGCTGTTGGAATCGCACCTACGGAAGTTTGGGCGCAGATGCGACCACCGCAGAAGCGAGATGAAGCTCCCAGATGCGGCGTGGACTGGAATGGGTAGAGGTCGCAGGTGCAATGCATTTTCCGCACCTGCGTGACCACAGAAGCGGAAGCTCTTTCGTAGATATGAGAGGGCAGTGACCAGTGGACGTCGCAGAAGCGAGAATTTGCTCGCAAAAGCGAGTGCGCAGATGCGACATTTTTGCCCACAGGTGCGAAGCTAGGAAAAAACATTTAAGGACCAAAAATGGTCATTTCGCCATTTTCGATTGGGATTTTGGAGCTCGGTTTTAGGCGATTTTGGAGGAGTTCTTCAAGACTTTGGCTTGGGTAAGTGTTCTATATCCTAAAGTGATTATATTTCATGAATCTATGATTATATTCATCGTTTAATTCGGATTTTAATGGAAGAAATCAAGATTTTTGGCAAAATCTTCCAAAAAATGAAATTTAAGATTTGGAGGTCGAGTTGTTATCGGAATTTGATAAAATTGGTATAGTTGAACTCGTATCGGAATGGGTGTTCGAGTTTCATAAAAATTATGTCGGGTTCCAAAAGGCGGGCCCCGCGTTGACTTTTATTGATTTTTTGGAATAAATTTTTAAGTCGACGTATTATTATCCGGAATTATTTCCGATGAATTTTAATGAGGTTGTACAATTAATTTGGATAGATTTAAGCCGTCCGGAGGTCAATTCAAGCAAGAAGGCGATTTTGGAATATCGACCTAACTTCAAAAAGGTAAGTATCTTGCCTAACCTTGAGTGGGAGAAATTTCCCTTAGGCATTGAGTCTTATGTGCAATTTGTGTAATTGAAAACCATGTACGCGAGGTGATTAGTACGTACTTGGTTTATATGTGCAAATTACATTGGTTAAAATCCTTAGATGCCCTTATGTATTAAATTGAAAATTATTGGCACTTATTAAATCCTTTAATTGTCCTACCTAAATCCTTGTTTTGTTGGATTTATTTTTATATGATGATTTGCTGTGATTACCACTTTGATTTTTATATGAAATATTATTTTGTTAAGTTGTTCACTCCCGGATATATTTGTTAAGATTTTGTGCATATTATGGTCGAGCCATGGACTCTTTATTATGAAAAATAATGTATTGTTGAATTTGGTGGCAAATTATAATATTTGAGCACTTGATGTGCAATCTGTGATAAATTATAATATTTGAGCACTTGATGTGCAAATCTGTGATAAATTATAATATTTGAGTACCTGAGATGCGAATCTGTGATATGGTGTAATATTTGAGCACCTGAGATGCAATTTATGAGATGTGATATTGATGGAAAATTTTGTTCGGGTGTTTGCACGAGGTTTCTGCCGTGCTATTATTACTATTGATTTATGCACATGCGGTGTGACAAGGCGGGTTATATATATATGTGGGTTTGCGCATGTGGCGATACAAGGTGGGAATATTGTTATGCACGTGCGGCGAGACAAGGCGGGCAATTTACTTTATTATTGCGCACGTGGTGAGACAAGGTGGGCTATGTTGGGGATTGGTTTGTGATGACTTGTGATGGCCTCGGGGCATTGTTGTTATTGATATTTATGTTTTGGGACTACGAGGCGGTATCTCGGGAGTGCCCTTTGTTGATATTTTTCTATGGTTGTATTTGCCTTTGGTTATTTGATTTTTTCGTGATATGTAAATTTTTATGTTCTTCCGTGATGTATTATTTGATTTTATTATATGTTTTGTTATCCTTGTTGTATTGTGTTGGCTTTGGCTCTTTGTACAAGACTCTGCGGATTTGTGTTTATGGTTTTTACTGATTTTTGAGATTTGAGTTATTTTGAATAAAAGAAATTACTATTATATTTTAATTTAATAAATTTTGCATCCAAATTAGTAGTCATCAGATGCTTCATTTTAATTGAAATGTCATATTTTTCACCCAAACGAGTTAAAAAATAAACTCATTTCTTTGATGATTTCTTAGTTGGTTTAAAAATTGTAAACTTACTTTAATGAAAATAAATTGATCATGCGGATCTTATATTCGTTGATATATTGGCACGTGAATTGTCCGTGCAATTGCGATATGAAATGTGGGCATGAGGTGTCATGGTTAAATGATGATGACATTTGGTACGTGAGTTATCCGTGCAGTTGTGATAGAAAAATTGCCACGAGGTGCCGTGGAAATATGAAAGTGGGCTGAAACCCATATTTTATGATTTTGAAATGATGTGTCACAGGGTGACTTATTCGAAAGATATTTATTTGAAAGAATTTTATTTGAAAGATATTTATTTGAAGGAAAGAGATTTGAAAGAGATTTATTTGAAAGAATTTTATTTGAAAGATATTTATTTGAAGGAAAGAGATTTATTTGAAAGTATTATATCTTGAAGATTTCTATTTGAAAAACATATAGGCGAAAGATTTATATTGGAAGGACTTGATTAATTGGTTGTACTTGTATTCATTATTTGTGGCGCAATATTTATGATGTTCTTGTCGCCCTGCTGTGTATATCACTGGTTGATTATTATTGTCATCATTGTTATTTGTTTTCTATTATTTTTGCATATTATATTGTACATGTTATTAGACTAGTGAGTGTCTCGACTGTACCTCGTCACTACTCCACTGAGGTTAGTCTTGATACTTACTGGGTATCGATCATGGTGTACTCATACTACAATTCTGAATATTTTTGTGCAGAGCCAAGTGTTGGAGATATCGGACTCGGACAGAGTTAAAGTGTGATTGCAAAGATTCAAGGTAGAGCTGCTTGGTCGTCGCAGTCCCTTGGAGTCTTTCTATTTTATTGTACTGTTAATTATTAATCAAATAATATTGAGTATTCGATCCTTGAGATCATTCCATGTAATCAGTTAGAGTTCATGACTCAGTATTACCAGTCTTGGGAGGTTGTTATATTTGTAATTATTTTCGCCGTTGGTTTATATATAAAAATAATGGCTTGAATTGTTATTATAATCGACTTACCTAGTCTTAGAGACTAAGTGCTATCACGACACCTGTGACGGGATTTTGGGTCGTGACATCTAATAATAAATACACTATAAATTTTATCAATACTAGAATTTAAAATCATTACTCCTTCATGAGTAAATACAAAATTATTTTTAAATAGCAAACTAGTAGATGTATAATAATTTTGAGAGGCATTAAACTAAGACATGAAGATTTAGCAAGTAAAGATATAAATTTTGGCTATCTATTTTCAGAAAAAATAATCAAATGATATACACCTCATAATGATCTCAATTAGTAAATATGCAATATTATGCTTCATGATTTGAGTTATTCAAAATTTTCATTCATATAGATGAAAGAACTTTAATTATTCAGGTGTTAAAGAATTTTGAGATAGAAAGTGCCAATTAGTGAATTTGATACATGATCTGCATAGGAATTATTGGGCGAGCCCCGGACATTGAGCGTTAGGCGTGTTTAGTGCGCATAGCCGGGCGCTTGAGGGCGTAAGCCTCACAAAACTAAGCCCCGCACATAAGCCTCAAGGAGTTTTGATAGTGCTCCATCCCGAGGCGAGTCCCAAAAAAGTCTTTTAATACACTGGGTACACTACAATTGGCATTAAAGTATATCGAATCCAACTTAGAACAATAATAAATATACTAGCAATAAGACATGTATTATTAATAGTGCTTTCAAAGGCGTTTTCAGGGCGAGCCCTGGGGCGAATTACCCCAAAATGCCCCGAGGCAATAGTGGCGCGGAGGGGGGGGAGGAAAGAAAAGTCTCAAAAGGCGTACGCCCAGGAATTCGGGGTGCACGCCCAGGCGTTGAGGCGAGTTTTTGTAGTGAGATGTAAGCCGAGAAGACTTCTTCAAATCAAAATAAAATTTGTTGAATAAGTTCTTAATATAATGACAAAATTCTCAAAAGTCAGCTTGTAATTACTCAAAAATTTTAAAAAGGAATTGAAGCATTAAATTTAGAACTCAAAAACCTTTTTTTATTGCTAGAAGCCCTAATTTATGGTATTTCTCAATTCAGTTATCTTGTCCGCTAGTCTGCTACTATCTCCTAAAAATAACGAACAATTATTTTTTTTGCAAATACAAAGAAAACTTCATTCTTCTCCAATCCATGACAGCAAGTTCAATGTTCAAATTGTAAATTAAGCATCCTTTTGTCGCTCCATGTAGAAAATTTTATTCTTTTGTATAATGGATTGCTTTGACTAGTTTTTTGTTGGGATGGAGCACATCTATATATATTTTTCACTTATTTATAGATTTTTCTTTCTAAATTTTATGCAATTTTTTCTATTTAAAAGTATTTACTATAATTATATTATTTTATAAAATACTATAAATTAAATGCCCATGGGACTTACGCCTTGCTGATTCATATTTAAAATGCCTCGCCTTACGCCCAAACCTTTTAAAACACTGATTATTATATCATGTAAATAAAAAATACTCCTACATTGCAATTGGCATTACATATTACCGAATCCAATGTAGAACGATAATAAATATATTAGCAAATAAGACATGTATTATTAGATTATGTAAATAAAAAATACTCATACATTGCATTTGGCGTTATAGTATACCGAATCCACTGTAGAAAAATAATAAATATATTAGCAATCGTAATATTAGATCATGTAAGTAAAAAAATACTCTTTAAACGATTACGTACTTTGGTAATCGTCATCCCATATGTATTATTTCTGAGTTGTTTCTAGTGATGTTTATAGTTTTAAATTAAAAGTTATAAAAAAAGATGTATGTCCATGTGATATTGCTACGACAAACTAAGGATTAATCTCGACAATGTTGTTAGGTCATGGGCAAACATTACGAAAAAAGAGTAATTTTTTTAAAGATATTAGACTAATCTCATGGTATAATATAACATAATATAGAAGTATTTCATGACTGCTTGGCATTTTAAGGCAGAATACATCGACAGCCCCTTAAATTTGTCCACACATTTTACTTCTACACTCCATCTTAAATCTGTTACATTTGAACACTTTAACCGGACATTAACAGTGTCATTTAGACACAATTTGATTATGTGGCATGGTACGTGTATTACACCATTTTTTAGAACGTGAGAGATTTATTTTTCTTTTTAAAATATTTTTCTCTTTCTTTTTCCTCCTATTCTTTTACTCACCATGATATGCTTTATTTTTTATTGTCGGAATAAGTTTGCCGGACAAATTTAACATTTATTCTTCTTCGTGTCTCTCCTCTTTTCTCAACTCAAATTCAATTTGCAGGTTGTTCGTGATTTTCACATAATTTTGACCCATCTCCTTTCAAATACGAGGTCAATATCCGCATAAATATTTTTGAACAACTTCTTCGGATCTGAAGCACTTAGGTTCCCGCACCGGCAAGCTTGCTGGATTAGTGCTTTTACTTTGGGGCATCACTAAAATCTTCATTACAGACCCAATTTGAGTGACATGGGTATCTTTGCAAGCTCCAAATTTGATCACTGGAAATAAATTAAACCACTAATATTCGTTGCTGGTGAATTTATTTTTCAGCAATTTGGGATTAATCTTTCTATGACAAGGATATTGTTACTAGTTAATTTCTGTGTTTTATGCTTGTTCTTAATGTTGTAGAAGGTTGGGGGTGGAGATTAGGAGGAAGAAGAATGATGGCAGGAGTGAATTTATGGAGAAGACAACATGGGTTGCCTTCGTTCTTTTCCTTTTTGGTAGAAGAAGACAGAAGGGAGGGGGTCATGAGGAAGATGACGAAAGGGGATGAGGTTCTTGTTTTTTTTTAATTTTTTTCTTTTTTCAAAACTTTTGTCTCCATCTTATTTGTCACCCTGGCGTGCGAATTATATGTATTTTTTGTGTTTAGTTGCTTAACAATTTTGTGTCTAAATGATATAGTTAATGCTCAATTAAAGTGTTCAAATAAAACGGATTTAAGATGGAATGTCTAAATGAAAAGTGGGAACAACTTTAAGGAGATCTCCATGTATTCTGCCTCTTTTTAATAACGAAATTATTGGGATACAATTGTACGAATATTCTCATGATCTAAAACAACGTTAGTACTGCAGAGGTTTCTGATAATCAAACAAGTAGTGGACACAGTTATCCAAATAATGATAAAATTGGAATCTAAAGCATATAATATCGACAATACAGTACTGGATGAAGCCGCCAACCGCTTGGCCTCTTTCGTAATATAGGAGTAATTAATGATCTATTTGTCTTTACACATATTATTACTTTTAAATTTGTTCTCTACTTACTTTCTTAAATAAATCTAGCCTTGTCAGTTCGTAGACCTGCGAATTCACTTGTTATTTGATTGAAACTGCGGGTCCATCAAACTGTATAGAGAATCGGGTTCTATATCGATTCCCACAGAACATACACAAAGAAATAAGTAAATGACACAGTAGAGTTTTACGTGAAAAACTCCCAGCTCACGGGATTAAAAATCACGACCTACACTTGTAGGATTTCAACTTCACTAACCGAGCAAGTTCACATTATAACCTATTGTAACCTAGGAATTAAAACCTTAATCCCTCACTCACTTGTAATAACTCTATTACAAGCCTCTTTGTAATAACTCTATTACAAAGTTCACAACTCGACTAACTCTAGCCAAGACACAAACACATGGTTTATGATTTTACAATTTGTTTCCTACACGATGTTTCTAGCTATGTTAAGTAGGAATTACAATTAAATCATACTAACAAAGGTACAACACAACTAGGGATGTGTGATGATACAATACTGGAAACTGGTCCTTCATTATGTTGTTCTTTGTTCTTGAAGCCCGGAAATCACTTGCAAATCCGCGACACACTTTGAGAGAGAGCTTGATGAAATCTAGAATATGCAAGTGTCACGACCCAAAACCCAACCCGTCGTGATGGTGCATATCGTGATACTAGGCAAGACAATCTTTCCAAAATACTTTCAAAATTTAACAGAAATGAATTAAGACATTTAAAATAACCGAAGTCTTTCATAAAAACGGGGGTAAAATCCAAATAAAATATAAGTGCGGAAAAAAATAACCTGACATCGGGGTGTCACTGAATCATGAGCATCTAGATATCCAGTCTAATACAAACAGTGTCTGAGTATCAATACTGAAAAGAAAGAAAACATAGAAGGAGAGACAAGGTCTGCGGACGCCGGCAGCTACCTCGTAGTCTCCGGTACTCGATCGCGCACGAACTCAACGACCTCCATGATCAAATACACCTGGATCTGCACATTAAGTGCGGGGTATAGCATGAGTACAACCAACTCAGTAAGTAACAGAAATAAATAAAGAACTGAGAAGGTAGTGACGAACCATACAAATACAGTTCATTTTCAATAATTCCAGCAAAGAATAGACATGCTTTCAAATCCGGTAGTTCAAGTCAAATCAGTTTATACAGTTACAGTGCACGTAATCCGGATATAGAATCTTTCAAAAATTTCACAACAATGACAGATAGCAACTAAGTGTATCACAAATGGAAAACAAATACAGCCTCTCAGGGCAACAGACACTCAACTCGTCACAACAGCTCAATCACTCGGCTCTCAGCCCTCAGTACTCATACTCAATAGGTACGTGCGCTCACTGGGTGTGTGCAGACTCCGGAGTGGCTCCTTTCAGCCCAAGCGCTATATCCGCATGGACAACTCGCGTGCTATAGTATCAATATGTGAAACCGCACGGACAACTCACGTGCTGCACGAACAACTCACGTGTCATAGTATCAATACCTCACAGATAGGCCCTCGACCTTACTCAGTCATCAACCTCTCTAGTTTCTCGGGCTCTCGAAAATCATAAAGATCAGCCCAAACAAAGATAACACAGTGTATCAACAAAATCAAGAAGAGGCTGAGATATGATACGCAAGTAAAACCATAGCTGAGTACAAGACAACAATTAGCAAGTAATTCAACAAGTACGCGACCTCTGCGGGTCCCAACAGTACCATCACAGAATGGACCAAGTTATTCAACTTTATAACACAGGGAGAGCATATAGCTAGCAACAAGTTATTCAACTTTATAGTTTCACGGAATGGACCAAGTCCCAATTCGTATGGTGCACGCCCATCCGCCCGTCACCTAGCATGTGCATCACCTCTAAAATACTCACATAATCCAATAATCCGGGGTTTTATACCCTCAGGACCAGATTTAAAACTGTTACTTACCTCAAACCGCGTAAACTCCTATTCCGCGTGCCCCAAGAACGCCACTGAATCGAGCCAAAACTCATACTTGGAAAACTTTGCATAAAGCTTCTCCTCCCTTAATCTCTGTAACACAATCCTCAGATGCTGGGCATGCTCCTCCTGGCTACGAAAGTACACCAGGATGTCATCAATGAATACAATGACGAACAAGTCCAAATAAGGCTGAAACACATTGTTCATCAGATGCATGAACGCTGCTGGGGCGTTGGTCAGCCCAAAAGACATCACAAAGAACTCATAATGGCCATATCGGGCCTTGTTACATGCATACTTAGCCTATCTTAGTTCCCATGCATGCCAGAATTTTTGTGCAACTCATATGATCTCGAATATTACTTTTAATTTTACTTCACGTTCATTAGCCACGGTAGGTGCCACTTTCTTATGGAGTGCATACAATGTTGTAGTGACACTATTTTTACATGACCATTTCTCCTTCAAGTTACTATGTTTAGGTTGCGGGTTTCTTCCTTATTTTCTCAGCTAATCTTTCATTGTAGTACTTAGGGAGGACCCTTTGACTCTTGTAAAGTTGCGAGCTTATTACATCGTATACTCAACGGAATTTTTAATGTCCTTCCTCGCCTATAATTATCCATAGTTACTTACCTCCACGCTCTTGTTCTTGTAGGGTTGCTTCTGAACTAATATTTTGATCGTCTTCCCAGTGGTACTCTCTTTTATAGATCGAAGATAACATAATAACAGAAAGGCAAGATATCCGTGGTTGACCGAGGATCATGGCGTAAATCTTGGTGACTGGTCGAGGATCATGGCGTAAATCTCGGAAATGATCAAATCAGAAACGATTAATTAGTTAATCATGGGTTTTCTTTTTGTAATTAGAATTGTACCATAAGTGGAACTCCTCTACTATATAAAGGGGGGGGGGTTCTAATCATTTGTAAGACACGGTTGACAGACACAAAAAGCAATATAATTCTCTTTCTCGTTCGCACCATTGTTCATCAGCTTGTTATACTTTCATAGTTCTTGCATCAACCAGTTCGAGGGTGTCTGAACTTGAGGGCTGAGTTTCATTCTAACACTGCTTTGCTTTACATTATTGTTAATTTTTATTACTCATCCTCGCATTTATCAATTGGTATTAGGTGAAATCACGTGTCCTTAGAACCGTATTATAAGTTTAACTATTATCCAATTTTAAGGGTAAATAGTTTGGCGCCCACCGTGGGGCTAAGGATAATAGTGATTGCTTAATACTGATTCCAATAACACACACTGCTTTACATTTGTTCTCGTAAGAATATTTGTTTTCAGGATAAACATGTCAAACTCAGAAGCAGCGCCTACACATGGTGACAACGGCCTCAGATTTCATGGGGAAAATGACAATATAGCCGCCCTAGGGATCGAGGTGCCTCAAGCTGACCTCGAGGAAGCACCAATTGCAAATTCCGTTGATGTCAATTTGCATGTCACCCTAAACGCAAATTTGGGCGTTGATCCTGAAGGTAGCATACGTAGAGAAGTTCAATCAGGCGGTCGAGGTATGCAGGGTGGAAAAGATGGTGGAGTTAGCCTCCAATTGATATTCGAAATATTACAGGCTCAACAAGCCGCTATAGCACAACTACAAATTCAGCACCGAACACCTAGTAGGATCGAACTAGAAGTCGTTCACAGGACTGAGCCTGTGCCAGAAATGTCGAATGCCAACGAATCGGGGACTGACCCCGCCATTATAAAAATGTTCAAGGATCTCACTAAACGGATTGAATCAGAAGAAAAGAAAATCGAGGCAAATGACAAGAAAATGGAGACATACAACTTCTGGGTTGACCAAATACCAGGGGCATCGCCAATTCGAAAAGGTATGGATTCAAGGAAATTTGTAGAGAAGCCTTTCCCTCCAAGTGCGGCACTGAAACCCATTACGAATAGGTTTCGAATGCCAGAAATTCCTACAATGGGACCACCGACCCTAATGAACATGTCACTTCTTATACATGCGCAATAAAAGGAAATGACTTTGAAGACGATGAGATTGAATATGTTCTACTGAAGAAATTTGGAGAAACCTTGTTAAAAGGAGCAATGATATAGTACCATAATTTGCCGTCTAGTTCCATCGATTCCTTCGCCATGCTTGTAGACTCCTTTGTAAAGGCACATACCGGAGCAATAAAGGTCATGACTAGAAAATCGGACCTCCTCAAGGTGAAACAAAAAGACAATGAAATGTTGAGGGAATATGTATCTCGGTTTCACATGGAATGCATGGAAATACCACCGGACACAGACGATTGGGTTATTCAGTCCTTTACTCAATGTTTGAATGAACAAAGTTCGGTGGCATCACGACAGCTAAAGTAGAATTTAATTGAATATCCAACGGTAACTTGGGCCGATGTACATAATCAGTACCAGTTGAGGATGATCAATTGGGGACCCCTTCCGATTCCGCTTATCCAAACAAGCCTGTCGGCAGAACTCAAAGGGATATCGACAGAGAACCCCAGTCGAGCAGAGATCGGTATATACCATACAATGCAAATCACAAAAATAGTGGCCTAGGAAGCAATTCCATCCGAAATGATCAAAGGAACGATCGAAGATAAAGATCTCGAGGGCTCATGAGCAAAAGTGGCTTCGATAAACATGCCAATCCCACAAAAGTACCACGATTGTCAGAATACAACTTCAGCATCGACGCATCAGGTATTGTGTCGGCCATTGGGAGAATTAAAGATACTAGATGGACCAGACCCCTAAAAACCGATCCATCCCAAAGGAACCCCAATAGAACATGCAAATACCATGGTACGCATGGTCATAAAACCGAAGACTGCAGATAACTAAGGGAGGAGGTGGCCCGTCGATTCAACGAGGGTCACCTTCGAGAATTCTTGAGCAACCGAGCTAAAAACCATTTCAGAGATAGAGACACAAATAGGAAAAATGAGCAGGAAGAACCACAACACGTGATTCACATGATCGTTGGTGGGGTCGATATTCCACAAGGGCCCGTGTTCAAATGCACTAAAGTATCAATCACCAAAGAAAACGAACTCGAGACTATGTGCCAGAAGTCGCTTTATCACTCAATAATGGGGAATCAGAAGGGAAATCACAACCCCACAATGATGCTTTGGTAATCTCTATCCTTATGAATAAAATTCGGGTTAAACGTGTTTTAATTGATCCAGGAAGTTTGGCCAATATTATTCGATCGAGGGTCGTGGAGCAGCTCGGCCTACAAGATCAAATCGTACCCGCAGATCGGATTCTCAATGGCTTTAACATGGCAAGCGAAACAACTAAAGGTGAAATCATCCTACCAGTAAATGTTGCCGGAACTATTCAAGAAACAAAGTTCCATGTAATCGAATGCGATATGAGATATAACGCACTATACGAAAGACCCTGGATTCACAATATGAGGGTACTCCCCTCAACCCTTCACCAAATACTGAAGTTTCCAACACCGGATGGAGTAAAAATGGTGTATGGAGAACAACATACTGCTAAAGAGATGTTCGCGGTCGATGAAGTGATACCAGTATCGGCGCCTTCGTCGACAAAAGGATCGGAGTCCAAGGGAAAACAAGAAGCTAAATAGCAACCACACCTACTAGCCTTGACTCAATCGGAGAGGCAGGGAACTAACGAGGAAGATGACTATTAGATCCCTTGATCCTTCATAATCCTCGAGGATTCCGATCCCACCAAATTGACGGTCGAGGAGCTGGAGCAAGTCGTACTGATCGAGCATCTACCCGTTCGAAAGGTATACCTGGGTACAGGGTTAACCCCCGAGCTCAGGGAAAAACTCATTAAATTCCTTATCAATAATATGGATTGTTTTTCTTGGTCTCATTTAGATACGACAGGGCTCCCACTGGAAATCGCTACGCATCGACTGAGCTTGGACCCGAAGTTCCACCCGATAAAATAAAAGAGAAGACCCCAGTCCGAGGTAAAACATGAATTCATCAAGGACGAGGTAACCAAACTTAGTCGTAGTCCCTAAAAAGGGAAATAAACTTAGAATGTATGTGGACTATAAATATTTAAACAAGGCATGTCCTAAAGACTTTTTTCCTCTGTCGAATATCGATCGCATGATCGAAGCCATGGCAGGCCATGAGATCCTTAGTTTTCTCGATGCCTACTCCGGTTACAATCAAATACAAATGAACCCGGAGGATCAGGAAAAGACTTCATTCATCACCAAGTACGACACCTATTGTTATAATGCAATGCCATTTGGACTAAAAAATGCTGGTGCCACGTATCAACGCTTAGTAATTCGAATGTTGGAAGAAAAAATATGTAAGTCAATGGAAGTTTATATTGACGATATGCTAGTTAAGTCCCTACAAGTAGAGGACCATTTGACACATTTGTAGGAGACCTTCGATATACTAAGGAAATACAACATAAAACTCAACCCGGAGAAGTGTGCATTCAGGGTTGGCTCGGGCAAGTTCCTTGGCTTTATGGTATCAAATAGGGGTATAAAAATCAACCCCGATAAGATCAAGGCGATCGAAGACATCACAGTCATGGATAATGTTAAGGCCGTACAAAGATTAACAGGTCGCATAGCCGCCCTAGGCCGAATCATCTCGAGGTCTTCAGATAGAAGTCACAGGTTCTTCTCACTTCTCAAAAAGAACAACAATTTTTCATGGACCCGGGAATGCCAACAAGCATTGGAAGAACTAAAGCGGTACCTCTCGAGCCTGCCACTGCTTTATACTCCGAAAGGGAACGAACAACTATACTTGTACTTAGAAGTCTCGGAAATCACGGTAAGTGGGGTCCTAGTTCGGGGAAGAGCAAGGTACGCAATTTCTTATTTACTATGTTAGTCGAACTCTAGGTGAGGTCGCGACTCGGTACCCACACTTAGAAAAATTAGTGCTTCTAGGAAATTAAAACCATATTTTCAGTGTCACCCGATCTGTGTGGTGACTACTTATCCCCTTCTCAATATTTTACATAAACCCGAACTTTCGGGCCTATTAGTCAAATGGGCCATCGAAATCAGCGGGTACGATATCGAGTATCGACCTCGAACATCCATCAAGTCTCAAATCTTAGCGGACTTCGTGGCTGAATTTACATTAGCCCTCCTACCCTAGGTCGAAAAGGAACTATTATTTAAATCAGGTACATCATCGGGGGTGTGGATCCTTTTCACAGACGATGCTTTGAATGTGAAGGGGTCCGAGCTAGGCATGGTTTTGAAGCTGCCCACGGGTAATACAATTAGACAAGCTATCAAAACTTCCAAGTTAACTAATAATGAGGTCGAGTATGAGGCCATGATTACAGGTCTTGAGCTAGATAAAGGTTTGTGAGCAGAAGTCACCGAAGCCAAATGTGACTC
Source organism: Nicotiana tomentosiformis (assembly GCF_000390325.3). Classification (NCBI taxonomy): domain Eukaryota; kingdom Viridiplantae; phylum Streptophyta; class Magnoliopsida; order Solanales; family Solanaceae; genus Nicotiana; species Nicotiana tomentosiformis. The sequence continues at coordinate 40,824,681 of NC_090813.1, read as the reverse complement.
CTTGCTCGTGGTAAACCAAGTCAACAAAACTTTCGAGGTCCGAGAAGATTGAATGCATAGGTACTTGGATAAATTACAGGTGACTCTACATCATTTTAAAGAATGGACCTTACAGTATGTGCCTCGAGAACAAAACAGCAAGGTCGATGCCCTTTCAATTTTGGGTAATCAGTCGACGATGGCAAGATTAGCTCGGGGACTATCGTACAACTTTCATGGTCAGTAATCGAAGAAATCCACGCCGAAATCAACTCCACAAGTCTGACTTGAGATTGGAGGAACAAATATATCGAGTATCTGAAGAATGGGAAGCTTCCATCGGATCCTAAAAAATCATGGACTATACGTACGAAGGCCGCACGATTCACATTGGCCAAAGATGGAACCCTATATTGAAGGATGTTCGATGGACCATTGCAAATATGTTTGGGACCAGGAGATACCGACTACTTCCTATGAGAAATCCATGAAGGCACCTACGGAAATCATTCTGGTGCCGAATCATTGGTTCACAAACTCATCAAAGCAGGATACTATTGGGCCGATATGGAGAAGGATACAAAAGAGTTTGTTCGAAAGTGCGACAAATGTCAAAGATATGCGTCGATGATTCACCAGCCCGGAGAGCAACTCCACTCAGTCTTATCCCCATGGCCATTCATGAAGTGGGGAATGGATATTATCGGCCCTCTGCCATCGGCCCCAGATAAAGCTAAATTTATTTTGTTTCTGACTGACTATTTCTCTAAATGGGTTGAAGCACATGTGTTCGAGAAATTTAGAGAGAAAGATCTCATAGATTTCATCTGGGACCACATTATATGCTGATTCGGGATGCCTACCGAGATCGTATGCAACAATGGAAAGCAATTTGTTGGCGGCAAAGTGAAAAAATTTCTCGAAGATCACAAAAATAAAAGGATCATGTGGACGCTATATCATCCTAGTGGGAACGGACAGGCCGAATTGACAAACAAAACCATCATTCAAAATCTAAAGATAAGATTGAACGACGCTAAGGGAAAACAGAGAGAAATATTGCCCGAAGTCCTTTGGGCGTATCGAACGATGTCAAAATCGAGTACGGGGGCAACACTGTTTTCTTTAGTATACTGCGCTGAAGCTTTGATCCCAGTTGAAGTCGGGGAACCCAGCGTCAGGTTTCGATATGCAACGAAAGAGTCAAATCACGAGGCAATGAATACAAGCCTCGAATTGTTAGATGTAAAACGGGAATCCACCCTCGTTCTAATAGCCGCACAGAAATAGCGGATCGAAAATTACTACAATCGAAGAGCGAATCTTCGCTACTTCAAAATCTGGGACTTGGTTCTGAGGAAGGGCACCCTCAATACTCGAGACCCAAATGAAGAAAACTTGGTCCAAACTGGAAAGGACCATACCAGGTCCTCGATATCATCGGAAAAGGATCCTACAAACTTGGCATGGAAAACGGCGAACAATTACCGAACAATTGGAATATATCACTCCTCAAATGATATTACTGCTAAGGTACGACATTCTCCATTTTCATTTATATTTTATACTAATCATTTGCAAGTGTTTAATCGAAGACATCAAAGGATTCTTCAAACGCAATCCATAGGTCTGGAAGCACGCGTTGCACTCTTTTTCCCTTAGACTGGTTTTTGTCCCAAATGGGTTTTTCCGGTGAGGTTTTTAACGAGGCAACCATTGTTCGTGCTAACTTAGAGCAATTCAACATTATCCGAGGCTCCTTTACAATGAACCTCGAATACTGGGGGGCATCACCCTCAGATATTTACAAGGTAAAAAATTCTTCATGTCGACAGGGCCTCGATAGGTAAATTTTGTAGAGGACCAAATGGTCAAAAGAACCGTGTCCATGTAGATTACTCGATCCCTAATGGAAAAACATGTACGCATGTATAATCTATTGAAAGAAGTATTTTTCCTTACCAAATGCTCCATGCTTTAGAAAAATTTATACTTTACAATTTCATACTTATGATCTATGGTGGAAACTGGCTTAAGGGGCGATCACAATAGAAGTTCAAACAGTCCATACCTTCTTTCCACCCCAAGGACTCTGCCTTTATCGTATCTACCTCTTTGCGGAATTGGTCGATCCTCTCAATCTTTTGCTGCAGCCGTGAGATTGAAATGTTAGCCACTGTTCCTGAATCAAGCCCATGAGCTTTTAAGATTTTCATTACCTGCTCGATTAGGTCGGTCTGATCTTTGTGAGCCGTGGCCAACTCGGCTGGGAGGTCCTTGATCTGTTCTTCTTTTTTCCTACCGAGAGGGTTGAGGGCATTCCTCTCATAGGTAAGCCTTTGAATGTCGGCCTCATACCGAATCAGCTTGGCTCGAGACCGAGAAAATGTTTCCCAATAAAGCGCTGAGGCCTACGTCGAAAGAAGAAAAAAACTTAGACAGAAAGAGAAAAATGAACACAAGGGTAATACCAAAAAGGGGAGTTAAAACTTACCCTATTTAGAGTTTGTTGCGCTTCAATAAAAAGGCTCGATGCCTCGCCCGAGTCCTTCCTCGAGACTTCCAAGTCACTCAGGCCGGTAGCATCTTCAACCCTAGTAAACTAATCACGGAAGGGGTCCTCCCTTCCGTGGGATCCTTCGATGGAGAGGATCTTCAAGGCCCGAGCCACTTGAATCGTCTCTTTAGAAAACGAGGGGAGCAACGGGGAGCCTCCAATTTCTTTTTTTCCCGAGTGGATCACTTGGGGCGTTCTGCTCATCTCGAGGGGCCATGACAACCGTACCCACCGTTGGCTTAGTGTGGTGGGAAGCATCTTCGATCCTCGATGACTCAGGGACTTCGCCCAAGTCTTTTCCCGAGACCCCCTCATCTCGAGACGGAGTCTCTACAGCCTTCACCGATTTAGTGGCCTTTGGGGCCTCGGTGCTTATTCCCGCTCGGGCCAGCAGCCCGGATTCGTCTTCTTGCTCTTCTTTGTCCTTATCCCTTAGATGCCGAACAAACTTTTCGGTCAGGAGGATGATGTTCTTCCTCGGCCTATGAGCCTTCTTCTTCTTATGTTCTGTATCCTTGGAGGGTGAGGTCTTTTTCCTCTTTTTGTCCTTTGCCGGTTTCGGTGCCGGGATCGAAGTCTCCTCCTTACCAGATAGTGGCCTCATAACAGCATCATTGCCAAGGCATATATGAAAAGAAATTAAGCGAGATATGCCTTAACAAAACCATCAAAGACATGGAAAAGGGGCTTATCATGAGTTTTGGCCTCCCATCGGCCCTTTGATAAATTGCGCCATGAGCGCTCAGCGTACGTAGAGGTCGAGACCAGGTCCCGAACCCAGCTCTTGAGGTTAAGAATTACACCGGGCATCCAAGCAACCGCTACATTATGGAAAGGGATATCGATAAGAAGAAGCAAAGGGGAAAAACAATAAATAAGAACTAATAGTGGGATTATACTTATGCTTCATATTCCATCTCTCAGGAAATGGCATCTTCTCAGTCGGTATTAGGTCGGAAGTCCCCACTCAAATGAACCAGCTAATCCTGCCTCGGTCCTTGTCCTCATCTATGCTCGAGAACAACACTTTGGTGGCCCAGTGTTGGAATTTTATCAAACCGCCTTGATAGAGACGGTGGCTGTATAACCTGATGAGGTGGTCGAGGGTAAAAGACATCCCCTCGGCTTTGCTCACGAAAAATCAGAGCAGAATAACAATTCGCCAAAAAGAAGGATGGATTTGGCCTAGGGTTATTTGATACTGACGACAAAAATCAACAACGATGGGGTCGAGGGGGCCCAGCGTGAAAGGGTAAGTGTAAACATTTAAAACCCCTTCCACATGGGTGGTAATGTCTTCTTCTGGGGTCAGGATCACCACTTCTTTGCCCTTCCAGTTGCAGTCTTTCCTTACCTGCTTAAGGTAACCTTCAGTTATCAAGCATATATACCTCGACACTAGCTCGCATCAACTAGGAATCAATGAGGCTTTACTGGTTTTGAAGTTAGATGTGAGAACACACCCCCCGGGAACACACTCTTCTGGTCGTGGCTCCACTGGTGTTTTGTCACCGGCCGGCCGCGATAAAGAAGCGTTTTCCTTTTGAGGAGCAGTTTTTGATGTTTTTGCCATTTTTGTATGGATTTGAAATTAAAAATAGATGGAGATGATAAGATTTTGTGTTTTGAGAAGATGGTAGCAGTGAAAATCATAGATTTACAGATGAAGAAGTTAGAAGATATAAAAAGCTTTGGAGATTAGAAATCTGAAAGTAAAAGATCGAAATGGTGGAGAGAGGGGTTATTTATAAATTTCACAATGACGGTTCAATATTGGCGGTGGCTGACCATCGACTGACGTGCATTTAATGCCTTGGTAACTGTACAGACGGGACGTCTCAGTCACTTCCGTCGCTTACGTCACAAGGATGACGTCATGACAGGTCGAGGTAGAAAATCGAAGGCTCAATTCGTTTCTTGTCATTACACTTCAAAGAAATGTGGGGGCTATCTGTATACGGTTAAAACCAGGCCCACCCAATTTGATTGTTTGAATGAGACTGGGAGTTTGCATCGAAGGATGGCCTCGTAATGGAATAGGTCATATCATGAGGATAAGGTACCGAGTTCAGAATCGAGGTACCTATCGAGATCGAGGCTTGTAGCGATCGAAGCCAAATAAGACAGATATCGAATAAGATCGAAGATAGCATAATAACATAAAGGCAAGATATTCGTGGTTGACTGAGGGTCATGGCGTAAATCTCGGTGACTGGTCGAGGATCATGGCATAAATCTCGGAATGGATCAAATTAGAAATGGTTAATTAGCTAATCATGGGGTTTCTTTCTGTAATTAGAATTGTACCATAAGTGCAACTCCTCTACTATATAAAGGGGGGTTCTAATCATTATAAGACACGGTTGACACACACAAAAAGCAATATAATTCTCTTTCGCGTTCACACCATTGTTCATCAGCTTGTTATACTTTCATAGTTCTTGCATCAACCAGTTTGAGGGTGTCTAAAATTGAGGGCTGCGTTTTATTCTAACACTGGTTTGCTTTACATTATTGTTAATTTCTATTACTCATCCTCGCATTTATCAATTGGTATTAGGTGAAATCATGTGTCGTTAGAACCGTATTATAAGTTTAATTGTTATCCAATTGCAAGGGTAATCATATTTTTCATGGACACAACTACATAGCTACTCAAACAAATGAGAATACGCCTTCTTCATCTCTTCCTCGGCTTCCCAGGTGGTTGGCCTCTTCGACCTGTTGCTTTCGCCATAACACTTTCACGAAGGCGATCTATTTGTTTCTCAGCATTCGAACTTGCCTATCAAGAATGGTAACTAGAATCTCTTCATAAGTCAATTACTCATTAACCTCTATAGTCTGTATTAGAACAATAAGCGACAGATCTCCAACCAACTTCTTCAACATGGATACATGAAACACCGGGTGCACTAAAGACATCTCTAGAGGTAGTTCTAGCCTATAAGCCACCTGACCAATCCTCTGAATGATTCTATATGGTCAAACATAACTCAGACTGTATTTTCCTTTCTTACCAAATCCTATTACACCCTTCATGGGGGAAACCTTTTAAGAATACCCAATTATCCTCTTGGAACACCAATTCCCTACGACGTACATCCTAATAGGACTTCTGATGGCTTTGGGCAATTTTCAACAATTCCTTAAAGATCTTAACTCTGCCTCATGGGGGAAACCAACATAGCTTGATGCACGAGTTTGGGCCCTATCAACTCTGCTTCCCCAATCTCGAACCACCCAATAGGAGATCAATATCTCCTACCATATAAAGCCTCGAATGGCGCCATCTGAATGTTATCATGATAACTGTTGTTGTAGGAAAATTCTATGAGTGGCAAGTGATCATCCCAGCTACCCTTAAAATCGATAACAAAAGCATGCAACATACCCTCAAGCATCTGAATGGTCCGCTCTGCATGCTTGTCGATCTGTGGATGGAAAGTTGTACTAAGATTCACTTGAGTACCCAAACCTTGCTGAAATTTCCTCCAAAAGCTAGTTGTGAAATGTGCCCTTCGATCGGAGATAATAGAAACTTAGTGCCATGCAACTTGACTATTTCCTTCATATACAACTGAGCATACTGTTTCACGATGTTGGTAGCCTTAACAAGTAAGAAGTGTGCCGATTTGGTAAGTCGGTCCACAATCACCTAAATCTAGTTGAACTTGTGAGGCATGCGAGGTAGTCCCACCACAAAATCCATATTGATCATCTCCCATTTCCACATTGGAATTTCTATGTTCTGTGCCAACCCACCAGACTTTTGATGTTCGGCCTTTACTTGTTGACAATGTGGACATCTTGCCACAAATTCTATTACATTCCTTTTCATTTCATTCCACTAGTAGGCTTCCTTAAGATCATGGTACATCTTTGTACAGCATGGATGCACGGAATACCTGGAAGTGTGAGCCTCGATCATGATTCTTTCCCAAAGACCATCTACATCAAGAACACATAATCGCCCTTGGTACCTTAGCATACAATCATCCAGGCCAAGTGAAAAAACCATAGTCTTATGTTTATGAATTTCCTCCTTCAACTGTACCAACAACGGATCGTCATATTGCTTCTCCTTGACTTCCACAACAAGCGATGATTCGGCCATATTTTTCACAATTACTCCTCCTTCACTAGAGTCCCCAAGAAAAACTCCAATACTAGAAAACCGGTGAAGTTCCTTAGCCAACGAACTTTGATGTGTCTCTAAGTGAGCCAAACTACCCATGGATGTTTGGCTAAGAGCATCCGCCATGACATTAGCCTTCACCAGATGATATAGAATATCAGTGTCGTAGTCCTTGAGTAACTCAAGCCATCTTCTCTGCTTTAGATTCTATTCCTTCTGTTTGAAAATAAATTGAAGTCTCTTATGGTCCGTGAATATATCCACATGGACCCCATACAAATAATGACGCGAAATCTTTAATGTAAAAACCACCGCCGCGAGCTCTAAGTCATGTATTGGATAGTTCTTCTCATGATTTTTGAGCTACCTAGAGGTCTTAGCGATCACCTTGCCATGTTGCATCAATACACACCCTAGTCCGATTCTTGAAGCATCACAATATACCACAAACCCATATGTACCTTCTGGTAGGGTCAACACCGGTGTTGTAGTCAATCTTGATTTCAAATCCTGGAAGCTCTTTTCACAAGCACCATTGGAACATAACTACCTTCTACGTCAATTTAGTAAATGGGGAGGCAAGAGTAGAGAACCCCTACACAAAATTTCTGTAATACCTAGCTAAACCCAAGAATCTACAAATCTCAATTGGTGTTGTAGTCCTCGGCCAATTCTTCACAACTGCAATCTTTAGTGGATCAACCTTAATTATTTCTATGGAGACGACATGACCCAAGAATATGACATATTCAAGCCAAATTTCACACTTCGAAAACTTCGCATACAACTTGTGCTAATATAGTGTCTGTAGAACTGCCCTGAGATGATCGACATGGTCCTTTCGACTTCATGAATATACAAGAATATCGTCATTGAAACCTATCACAAAGGAGTAAATAACAGGCTTGAAGACTCGATTCATAAGATCCATAAAAGCTGGTGGGGCATTTGTTAGCCCAAAAGACATTACCAAAAATTCGAAGTGCCCATATCGGGTCATGAAAGTTGTTTTCACAATATCCTGTTCCCTCATTTTCAATTGGTGATACCCTGATCTTAGGTCAATCTTGAAGAAATACTTAACACCTTGTAAGTGGTAAAACAAGTTATCTATCCTTGCCAGTGGGTACTTATTCTTAATCGTGACCTTGTTGAGTTGCCGATAGTCAATACACATTCTCAATGACCCATCTTTCTTCCTTACAAAGAGAACAGGTCCTTCAACTGCTTCATTAGTTCCTTTGAAACCCTTCTCTATCAAGTCCTTCAACTGCTATGTTAGTTCCTTCAGTTCTGCCGGTGCCATTATATAGGGTGGAATAGATATAAGATGTGACCTGGCATCACATCAATTCCAAAATCAATCTTCCTATCTGGTGGGATCCCAATGGGCCATCAAGAAAGACCTCCAGAAATTCATTCACCATTGGCACAGACTCAAATGTAGGAACCTCAGAATCAGTGTCTGTAACCCAAACCATAAGGTAAATACACCCTTTATTGATCATCTTCGTGGCCTTAAGATAAACCTGCCATTCAGCACTATATCATCCCCATTCCATTCAATAACTGGCTCATTTGGGAATTTAAATCTAACGGTCCTAGTTCGACAATCAAGCTTGGCAAAACATGAATAAAGCCAATCCATCCCCATTATTACATCAAAATGACCATTCCTAATTAAATGAGATCAGCCATGGTGTCCCAACCATACACCATGACGACACAATCCCTATAAACCTGCGTGACCACAATAGACTCACCAACTAGAGTAGATACAGAGAACGACTCATGATGCTATTCCGGTTCTATCCCAAATTCCATAGCAACATAGGGAGTGACATATGACAAAGTGGAACCGGGATCAATAAGGGCATATACATCATGATATTGGAAAGTCAATATACCTGTGACAACATCTGGAGAAGCCTCAAAACTCTGGTTACCCCTCATAAAATAGAAACGGTTGGATCCTCCCGAACTCTGTGCACCATCCCTAACTACACCATGCTCTGTGGGTGCTGGAGTGCCTCGAACTGGAGAAGGTGTTGCAGATATAGTGGCGGCAGAACCGGATGGCTGTGCCATACCCCTTCTCACAATCTGGCGGGACAAACGGCAATCCCTCTGAATGTGACCCCTGATACCGCACCCGTAGCATATCGGTTGGTCCATAAAGTAGGCCCCAAAATATATCTTCCCACAACTAAGGCATGGGGGCCTCCACTGCTGCTGGAATCTCCTTCCAGGACGACCATACTGGTAGGATCCCCTGTTGCCCTAACTAGCCCTGAAATAACTCCGCTGCTGCAGACTGTGGCCTGCTGGCTGTGCACTGATCAAAGACTAAGTAAAGGGCTGGGATGGCCTTGACGACCCTCCATTCTATTCTTCAATTTGTGTGTCTCCGCGGCTTGAGCAATCACCACCATCATCCCTTAGTTCATATTAGAATTCAATGAAGCTGTAGCAGCCTCAATGATAACCTTGGGGCTGAGGCCCTGCCCAAATTGGCGCACTCTTGCATCCATAGTGGGAAATATGCAAATGGCGTACATGGACAAGTGCGCGAACCACATATGGTACTCCCACACACTTATGCTACCCTGCTTCTGGCTCTCAAACTCAGCGACACGGGCTGCCTTAGTCTCGGCGGGCAAGAAATGGTCAATGAAGGTGTTGGCAAACTCACTCCACCTCCCTGAAGGGCTACCCTACTCACGGGAGTCCTCCCAGAACTCAAACAAAGAAGAGGCCACTCCTTTTAGGAGGTAGGAGTTCGACTCCGCTCCCCCTGTCTTAGTAGCACGCAAAACTCGGAGGGTCTTGTGCATCTTATCAGTAAAGTCCTGTCAGTCCTCCTCAGGATCAGTACCTGTGAACACTGGAGGATCCAACTGAAGAAACATGTTCACCCTAGAACTAGCGGAATCCCCTAGCTGACTTGAAGAAGTAGGTGCAACATTCAATATCTAGGCCTGGGATGCCACTATCTAAGTCAATATCTGTATGGCTCACCTAAGATCCCCATCAGAGACACCGAGACTAGAAGCTGGGGCTGGAGATTGAACAACTGCACCCTCGGTAGGAGTTGGGATTAGTGTAGATGAAGCAGGAGTAGTAGAATCAAGCGGTGTAGTAGATGGGGGAATATCCTCACCCCTCGGGTGCTCACCCGCATCATCAGGTATAGAATCAATTGCCACTCCTGGGGTGGCATTGGCTCCTTTGCCAGTTCTTGCTTTCTTCCTAGGTACCATATAAGGAAAATTAGAGCAATGTACAAGTTCGAGGAGGAATAGTGTTACAATCGGCTCTATCGCACAATCTAGAACATTAAAGAACGGTATTAGTCCTAAATGCCCAAGTTTCCTCCTAATTATATATGTAGTCAACAACACACAGATAAGAAGGACTCTACTAGACACAGCTCGAGACATTATAGGACAATTTAAAACCTTCGGCTCCTATACCAAGCTTGTCACGCCCTGACCTCGGAGAGCGCGACCGGTGCTAAACCTAGATAACTCGGCCAAGCACGCCTCTACAATGACTTTTACCCAAACGTACCCATGAGTAAAGACAAGATATATTTTAATTAATTAGATTGAGAAGATCATGTGAACAACACAAAATTAATTGCCAATAGTTACGCCATTTATAAGTCACCAAAATATTAAGTTACACATTCATAGTTTAGGAGTGGAACGTGTGATACAATTACAATATTACTAGTTTTACTTCCCCATAACCGAGGTACAATCCACACTATGTCTACGAAGCCTCTAATAGATACAAAAAGAGTAGCGTGATAGTGCCGACAACAAGGCTCCGACTATACCTCAAAACAATATACATAGAGGACAGGAGATGCAAGACCCCGAAATGAAGGGGGCTCACCAAGTCAACTGAGGAGAGGGTTTGGGGCTAGGTTATTTAGACCTACCCTTACTAGGTGACTAACCGATACTCCCAAAGCATGTATTATTTAAAGGATTTATAACTCACTTCATAATCATTCACACATCTTTCGATTTCATTAGCACTAGGGGCCACAATTGTAATATCATTCTCGACACGTCAATCATATTTCATATTTCGTACTCAACTTTATAACAGTCAAGCGTTACCATGGATTATCATCAATAAGAGAATTTCAAATCAACACTTTAACTACACATATGAGCAAAACGAAGGTCTTAAGCACATTGAGCTTCTCTTCCATGATTAGGTATACTAACTTGCAATTGAAACATGATTTTTAAATCACAACACCTTTGGTACATTGATCATACCAGATTATATTCTCGGAGGGAATCATGATATGATAGGAACATTTGGAACACATTTAGAGTGCATACATCTTTCAACATAACACTTATTTTAGAATAATCAATTCTATTAGGAAGGACACAGAACGTGAGAAATAAGAAATTGAGCCAACAATAATTTCAACATATGAGGACATCATTGAAATCGATGCAACAAGAGAAGTTTAGCCAACATATCTCGCATGAGCTTCCCTAAATTACTATAATGCTACGGGAATCCTAGGGACTTCAATATATTAGAAACATGACAAATTTGAACCATAATTAGGAAAGTATTTTGGGTTTCAGCTCATTTGAGCATTTTATCATGCACTAGGTGTGCATTAAGATTTCAAGGTTCTCCTATGGTGGATTCCTTAAACCGACAACCCAATGTTTAGCCATTTGAGCTCAATAACCTTCCCACCAACCTTGATTGTACATGATTGCATAAAAGATACTCAAGAATCACACTTCCCATTACATATTTTCAGTCCAATCCTGAAATTGAGGGCTAGGGAGTAGAATCTTGGTCGTATAATGGATCGTTGAAACACTCTATTCTGCAATAATATTTTCTTCACCTCCCCAATGCACTTTTTCACACAAAAGTTTGTACTGCGGTGAGTCTACAACCCTCAAATGCATTAGCCTACCTCGAAACCACGAAATCCCGGATTTTAGGTAAAATTTTATGAGGCCTTATATTTTGTGTGCGTCTGAATTTGTAACAGCGACAAGATGGATATCTGGGCAGGAGTTTTGTTTAAGTGGTCAACAACAGAGTACTCCCTTGCCTGTACATTTTTCCAAAGATCGTCAGTGTTTGTCTCAACGACAGATGACTTAGATGTAGTTTCTTTGCTTGTTCTTCCAAGATTCTTAGGTGTATAAACTCTGCCAGTTCTTGTCAGACCTTGCGCATCACCTGTCTCTTCCATATTGGCTTTTCTTTTGCCTCTTGCCTTCACTATATCATCCCATGGGACGATATCAGACTTATAAGACGGTGTTGGAGCTACAATCACAGTGAATGGTGTGGCTTCCTCGACCTCAAACGGTGCCTGGGTTTTCACCACAATCGGCAAGAGGATGACATGAGATGTTTTTGGAGCATCCCCCTCTCAAATAAGTCTGATAGATCCCTATTAATTACATTCCTCGTCAGTTTCTATCACATTCACTACCTCACACCTATGATCCGGGAGAGGGTTACTAAGGACATTTGGTGTGACATCCTTTGCTTGTATAACCTTGGTGTTGATCAGTGTCTGAATCGTATCCTTCAATATGCGGCATTCCTCAATGGTATGACCCTTCATACCTGAATGATAGACACAAGTTTTGGTGGGGTTAACCTACTAGGAAGGGTTCTCAATAGCAACAACATGAATAGGTGTGACGTAACCAGTGGCCTTTAGTCTCTCATACAGTTGGGCTATGGGTTCAGCGATTGTGGTGTATTTTCTGGGAGCTCTGCTGTCAAAATTTGTTCATGGATTTGGGTAGTTTTGGGTATTATATGTATGGTAGGTAGTGGTATTTTGGAGGTGAGGGTTGATATGTGGGTGAAGGTGTTTGGTATGTAAAGGGAGACTTAGGGACCTGGGCTACCATCACGACACCCACTTCTTTCTTCATTGAGATACCTCCTGATTGCAAGGCTTTGTTTGTGGCATGCAGTGCCTCAAAATTGGTCACCATCCAGCTCATGATTCCTTCTTCTATCCTTTTTGCAAACTTGATAATGCCGGAGAAGTTGTGATTCTCGATAACTATCAACCTTTCATAATACTGCGGATCTTGAGCTCTGACAAAGAACTTGTTCATTTGTTCTTCTTGAAGTGACAGCCTCGCCTTGACGACCTCTGATCTACAATGAGTAGCATACTAGTGGAAGGTTTCTGTCGGCTTCTTTTTGAGGTTCTAGATATAGAAAATGTCTGGCGCGTTCTCTAAATTGAACCTGAATCTGTCTATGAAATCTGATGCCATGCTCACCCAATTCGCCCACTTCTTCGAATTTTGGCTGATGTACCAAGATAATGCGTCTCCTGTAATATTTCGCATGAACAGTTTCATGTGGATTTGTTCATTCTTACCCACTCCCACAATCTTGTCACAGTAGGTTCTCAGATGCACCTTAGGATCACTAGTGCCATCAAATATCTCAAACGTGGGAGATTTGTAACCCTCTAGCAATTCTACATCCGGCTGGATACATAAGTCTTCATAATTCAAACCTTCAACACCCTTCTCACCTTCAACACTCTGGACTCTCCCTGTTAGTTTGTTGAGTTCTTCTACCATTTTTTGAATTTATAGGTCCTTATCGGTCGACTCCGGTATGTATAGGTTTTGTTGCGGGGTTTGGGGTAAGGTTTCCACGTATATCGGGTTGCCTTGATGAGTTCCTGGAACTTGGGTATATGGGTGATCATTGATTGAAGTTTGAGGGGGATCAAAGGTAAGTTGTGGTGCATTTTGAGGAGTGTGATAAGTTGTGGTTTGTGGATACTGGGTCGGGTAATGGTGTTGTTGTTGAGGGGTTTGCACTGGTGGTGGGATATGATTTTGAGGTGGTGCGGGATTGTGATACTAGTGTATTACAGGAGGGTTTTATGGAGCTATGTGTGGTGGACTTTGGTTTTGGGTGTTTTGCGGTGGTGTTTAGTTTTGAGTGGCTATGTTTTACTTGTTGATGTTAAGGACATTTAGAGTAAGGGAACGGTTTGCCTTTATTTCGGACCTGCTCAAGCTCACCCTGCAACTCCAAGATTTTCTGCTCAAAACGTAAGATCTACTCATTTTGTCCTGGCATACTTCTTCCGTCTGATGTTTCAACATTCTCTGCCATGGTAGCATTGTCTTTTCGGTTACCACTTAGATCATCAATCTTCCCTTTGCCTTTGCCTTTTGGGTCACTATGTGGAGGAGGAAGTGGAGGACCTCTGGATATGGTGTGGTATGCTGATGAGGCTAGAATGCATGGACCAACCTTTGGAAATGGGACTAATCAAAAGAAAAGGAAAAAGGTAACCAGGTTAGTAATACGAAGTAAAAGTGTGTTTGCAATAATTAAGCATGTATCACATAAGGTTATGCAAAATTTGGGGACCTCATTGTGCTTGAGGTAGGCCTAAGCAACACATAGACTTGGAGAAAACTCATGCCAATGTTTCCTCACTCCATTAATGTGAAAATAAGCCAAATCAATCTTTCACTAAATTGAAAATAATAATTATAGAGTCACTAATGGCATTAAGCCTTATTACATCGAAATATAATCTAGTTTAGAAAGCAGTAAAAAACATTATCTCCTAGTCTACTTGGTCCCTAAAGGACCTTCTCCATGCTTGGCTCTCTTGACTCCATCAATCACGTTTCCCAAATCGCACATGTCGAGTATCAAGTACGCCATTGCCAACTTCCCTCCTTCATCCGGATCCATGCCTTGACAATCCCAAAGCTTCTTTCTCATCTTCCCCTCTAGCTCCATCAGTCCTTGTTCTAGATGTTCCAAAAATTCTGTCGACTTATTTGCAATTTCCTTCAATTCTCTGCTCGATTCCATATCCATCTTATGTTGCTCTAGATTTTTAGCTTCGGATACGAACACCCTTTTTGTAGCCTCTTGTACTTTACCTGCGCCTCACCCACCTCATCAACAATCCTATCTTTTAGATTGATCCCTTGTCTAACGTCCCCAGCTATGTCGTCCTCCAACCATGCGAGATAGTAGTACATATGACCGGCGTGAACCTGTCTGGCTCAGTAGTCTCTCCTTCCACGATGATCTTTTGGTTCGACATGAGTTGTGCTTCGAACTTGAATGGGATAACGTCTCCATTGAAATATGCTTTATACTGGACCATGTTGGAAAGGTATGACTTGTTTCCTCCAAGCTTGCTTCATTACCCTTATAGGAGCGTAAGGGTAGATGCCTTGCAGCCCCATCAGTACTAGGTGAGTGGTACCTTTTGACCTGATGATGAACTCACTACTAGAAAACCATTCAAATATCTAATGCATTTGCTCGTATGTCAGGTTGCTGAAGAAACGCACCCAACCTACAACATTTCTAGGCTATGCTAGCCTGTCTTGGATGAATGTCATCTTATTTAGATGATGACTGGCTATGTAGTCATTTAGTGGCCTTCGTAGAAGATCCTGGCGATAATCTCCCCTCTTAAAGTGTTCCAGCAGCCAAACTTGAGCAAGAAATTACTACCGTCGAAGTGTCCGAACCCATTCTTGCACCAATCTAGAGTATGGTACACCTCACCTAAAATCATCAGGATGATAGTGTACTTCTGCCCCTCGATACCCTCCATTAAGTTCATGTTGACCATGGCTACGCGAGTATGAATTCTTCCCCCTTGCACTGGAAAGATCAACAAACCCAAGAAATAGACTATGAAAACATAAGCATCGCGGTGCACTCATACCAGAGAGGTAATGGCTAGCTCATAATGATGAAGGCAACATGATTTGCTATGCCCATAACTCTCATAGAAGAATTCAAAGGGGATGTACGATTTCTTCAGACAGACCAGTTTATCATTCTTGTTAAAACTCAACATTTTCAGAAAACCGCATGGAGTGCGATTTTCTAGCACCAATAGTCCTGGACTATCCCGTGGTAACTTGGCGAAACCCCTTATTTCTTCCAGGAGAGGAGTCATTTTTATATTGCTAAATCGGAAAAAGACTATCTTCTCACCCCAGAACATGGTAGCAGCCTCGATTAGTTCCCTGTTTGGTTGAATGTTCAGCAAAGATGGCAGGTTATCCAATACCCTCCTCACATGATTGTTGTCACAGGGTGCAAAGTTATTCTACCAGGCTTCATTTTTTGCAAACATAATATAATGGTGTCCTTTGGGATTATGGAAATCTCATTTGACTTTGGACAAGGTGCATCTAAGATGGTTAATGCATCAATGACATCTCAATCCGTACTAGGTTTAGCATGATGCATGTACATTTAAAATGAGAGTGTGGTTTCTAGAAAGGTCTAGACTGGTACCCTCAAGTGAACAACTCGAGAGGGAATGGCACGGGACTGTCGACTGCACTGATGATCGACTAGTCTAGTGCAAATAAGCCTTTCTAGTGTAAAAGGGTATTTTTAGGAAAACACGGACACTCATCAAGCGCCATAATGTTGATAATAAGCACGAGTGTAGTATGATGTGGGAGCATGCTTTATGCAAAAATAGTAAAACTTTGCCAAATATTTACATGATGAAAGTGCGTAAAAAGAGTAAACAATATAAACTGGAGAAAAAACAAAAAGGGAAAGACGGAAGAAAAAATTAAGTTTAACTCATGAAAACATGCGAGAAAGTAATTAAATGAAGCAAATAGGGAGATAGGGACGGGAAAGACATGATGTAGTAGTCTTAAACAAGATGAAAGTAAAGGAAGCAATTATGTTCATGTCATAGCAAATAAATGGAAATTAGGGGAGGGGATATGTCATAGCAATTTAAACAAATAAGGGAAAGGATGTGCATGTCATAAAATAATCCACATAAGTCAACTTCGTTATGGTACAAGCCTAAGTGTAAATCCCTAGTGGAGTCGCCATGCTGTCGTGCCCCTTTTTCTCTCGAAAGCGGGTATCGACATGTGACAACTATTTTAAATGGGGGTATTAAAAGAGAAGAGTCGCCACCAAATGATTTTGCTGTGCGTTAGGGCACCTATTTGCAAATAACTATGTTTAACTAGTCTACGTCACCAAAGATCGTGTAAGGGATCAAATTACCTCAAAGAGAAGGAATTAGGCACTCTTCGAGGTCCACAAATGTGGGTCCCAGCAGAAGTTTAAACTATGTGGGATTTTTGGATTACAATAGTCCTAAGTGATCATATAAGTGAGGGTAAGATAAGGAATTTAAAGGTTCTATTATGAACACGAGCAAAGAAAATTGGGCAATAATTAGACTATATAGATAATCAGTACAAGTCTTTAGAGGTTGCAAGATACAACTTAATTATTCTATATTTGACGACTATGTGTGAACAATAAACATATAAAGAAGGGGGGTCCCAAGTTTTTAGCCTAAAAGATCACCCAAAGCAACATCAATAATACTTCGCAACTCCCTTGAGGTAGGGGTTGCTCATATTATTCAGCGGGCACAGACTATCATCTCCTGGTACTCGATTACCAAGTTAAAATTGTTTACTTAAAGGTTCTTTAATTCAATTCTATGTCGTGTCCTACGCGTGTACTACAGACTCTACTATTTGGGTGGTTCTAGACTCTACCTAGGATGCTCAAAAATGATAAAACTGGCGTATATTCAGAACATATTGGACTTCACATAAATAACATGGAGGGCTCAAGTTAGGCTCCACACATAAACAACATATGCACGTGGGCAGATTAGGCAGTAGACAATTTCAGGATTAAGAAGCATTATAGCCGTTAGGTCGTATAGGCATAGTTTCTAGGTGATTCTGATTTCCCGCATTGTACTTGTAGCATTGCAGTTTTAGGCTAATAGATTTGCAGATTAAAAGTGTTACTTACATATAGGAATGGCATCTATATTATTCGTGCAGCGAGGCAATAAGACTGTTGATTTATAGTCATGCTTTCTAAGACGAGTAACAATATCGTATAGGCATGATTTCTAACGGTTGACAATTAAAATTGATTTTATGATACTTTATCCCTATATGCATGTCATCTAAGTGTATCTATACAATGAAGAAACAAAGTAATTGCTTAGTTGATTAAGGTCATAGAGTCATTATATCTAGATGAGCAGTATGCGAAAAGTAATAGAAGCGATTGATTGATTAATTTGTTGAAGCCCTATAAACATGGTATCTAGATGAGAGTTAGTAAAAACATATGTTGTTGTATCCTATAGGCATGATATCTAACACATAGCATTAGAAAAAATTGAGCAGATAACCAGTGATGTTTGAATCCTACAGGCATACTATCTAATACTGTATAGAAGTGGAGCAAGTGAAGCACTTAGATTCTTATGGGCATGTTTTCTAACAGTGTTCAGGAATAGGACATGTTGAGCAAGATATCAAATAAAGCACTTAGACCTTATAGGCATATTTTCTACCCTTTTATGCAAGAATAGAGTACACTTATTTCCCAAGTTTCACTAACTCTCCAATTGTGTGTTTACAAATCATTACAGGCCCAAAAAAAAGAATACATGGTCAACTATTACAACTAAAATTAATACAGGCCCAATAAACAGAGTAGGCCCAGGGGAGAATAACCCAGTAACGTCGAGGCCTTCAATAAGCTCATTTTTCACACAAATAGCAAACCTAGATCTAGGTACACCCTAAAACATCAGTGTGTATCAGTTGCATGACTCAAACTTAGACACAGACCCATACCGGGCCTTAAGGGGGGACTAACTTACCCAACAATGCAAAACATAACCACACGAGTAACAAACTATATATGGGATTAATTAAACAACTTTTAAAGTTTACACTTTGAATTCTCAAAGCCATAACTAACATCAGTTTTCTCAAAAGGATATTGACAAGTTCATAGGGCATACAGAAGTCAGGTTCATGCTTGTATTTTTCAGAAGCTAAGGTGACAGGTTTGACCATCATAGGATAACAAACTACTTCAAGTAAAGTTTTAAAGCAAAACATCGTCCAGAATTAGCATAAAGAACTTCAGACATGCGAGTTTAGTAGAATCATAGACATGAAACCAATAGAGTACAATCCTCACATGAAGATATCTAGAATGAGGACCTAATAAAAATGGGATAACCAAACAGGTTGGTGGACATGGTCTACAAACAAACATTAATTGAGCATGAAGAAACTCCAGCATGCAAAATACCAGTCATAATACAAAAGCTTAAACAACACCAGAACTCATACTAGGCAAGGATACCTCAAGAACTAGATTATCAGACCACACATAGGAGAAAAGGCTCGATATTGCATTGTTTACCTTGCAAGCCATAGGTAGGACTAAACAACATAGCATTAAACTAGGCATGGAACACACATTAAAGTTACAATTAGCAGGGTAACACATTTTGGCTAAGATAGTTGAGAACTAACTTTAGTAGAGTATTGAGTTACACAGGAATTATCCAACAGGGACTAGAGCACATGAATTAGTCTATCACGAGAATGCAGAATAAAGTAGGGATATCATCTCGGGACGAGCAACAGGTATAAACATTCAGACACATAAACACACACTAGGCTATACATGCTCAAGGTTGTGAGAATCATTCATGCTGAGCACATACCATATGCATACATCGAAGGTAGAAATTAGGCAAGTTCAGAGCCATCAAATAGTAGGGTAATATAGTAGCATATTGGTTCACAAATGTTTAAGTGGCATAGATGTACAGATCATGAATATAAACAAAATAGGATGAAATATCTAGGGCCAAAGATACTTACCAGTTGTAGATGAACAAACAAACAAGTAAAAAGAAGCAGTCCCAGTAATATTCCAATCGTCAATAGCAAAAAATAGCAGAACCCCAAATTCCCAGTGCATCAGAGTTCCCAAGGGTTTCAAGTGAACCCCAAGTAATGCTCGCACCGAGAAAGGGCAAAAATTGAATTCCGATGGCCTTGGCTTTCAGCCCGCCAAGGTCTCAAAATAATGAACAGTAGGAGTGAGAGTGAGAGAGCAATAGCAGTAGTTTTACGTGGTAATCATTGTAGTAGTCGTTAGGACTTAAAGGGGAAGTGGGGAAGGGGGTTTATCCAATATTTAGATCAAACGAGTAAAGAAGGAAGGCAAATTAAGCAAACATAAATAAGGAAAGAAAAACGATACACATGAAATCTGTAAAGTAACCGGAAAGGAAAGAAATCAAACTCCAAACTCTAATTATGGTTCGATGCTTAAGATCGGCCAACTGGTATAACGAATCAGGCCTTTCTTCATGTATATGGACGAAATATTGTCCAAATCTCCAAGATTGAAGTCGATTGAAGTCTGATCGGGAGATGGTACTTGCTAAAATTGGGCAAGTACCTATGTAATGCCATAAACGTGTGACCAGTAGCAGAGAAACATAGATGTGGTAAGCAAATAATGATGGAATCCCATTATCTATGGGATTAGGATAGGGATTTAAGGGGTAGGCGGTTAGCGTTCTTCAGAAGAGAGAAGATGAGGGTTTTAGAGGATTTGGGAGCGGCTGTCTCAGAAGAATGGGTGTTAGGGTTTTGACCGAGGGTAATTAAAATGGGGGAATAGCATTGGGTCGTTGATCATTTGATCATTTAAAATCAACGGCCAGGATTAGAGGAGAAGTAGGGCGGGTCGTAGAACGGGTCTCGACCGGGTTATAATTAAAGGGGTTGTTTGGTTTTGGGTTAGGGGGATTGGGCCAAGGTTTTTTGAGGTATGGGTTGGTATTTAGGTCCGAAAATTGGCTTCGGATAGGTCTATGAAATTAAATATGCAAATATTGTTTAAAATTATTTATAAAAATGATTAATAAATAATAAAAATATTATTTATGAAGTAAAATATTGGGAAATAATAGCTTAACATTATGAATTTATAAAACATGTATGTGGGTGTAATAATAAATTTGGATGATTAAGTCATCACAAAATATTTTGGAAGGGTAATTAGTAAATATTTGAACAGTAATGTAAGAAAATAAATTTTAAAGCCTTAAAGAATTATGAAAAATTATAGAAAATACTTATATGGCTCCTGTCAATTGGTGATGATGTAAAAATGATATTTACAAACAATGAGGGAAGAATTGGGTATCAAAAAGAATAAATCATACTTTTCGACCATAATATACCAACTGGAAACAATGTAGACTTCTAAAAGACGTGCTACCAGCAAAATCGCACAGGAACAGGGATAATCATCATTGATATGACTTAGAACTACTAAACATTACAGTACAAGAGTCAATTAGAAAGAAGGAGAGACTTACACTAATTCATGCCAAGAAAAAAAGTTGCCCTACATACCTTGTTGAAGATCTATTTACACACTATGGTTGTTAGATTCGCCTCTAATGAATCTTCATAATCGATTCCAATAGATGATAATCGACATTACTATGTCTCCAAGATCTTCTAGTTAAATCTTGCTAAATCCAGATTCACCTTCTTCTTTGCCTTAATTTGCTAGGAAATTCTAAAGAGGCGTTGAGAGTATTTTGAGAGGACTTCTTCTGTTGATATTTCTGGAATGAAAGAGAAAGAGCCTCACTGCCCTTTTAATACTGTTACCAAGCATAGGAATTCACTCCACTTCCACATGCAAAATGGGTTGCCCCGCTCCAGTTTCTGCACTCTATGAGACACATGGTGCAGACCAAATGATACGTGTGACCGTTTTCTTGCTTCGAATGTGTCTCCAGCTGATTAGCCTCGCTAGGATCCGCACTTACCATACTTTATTTAAGTGTGGGGTGTAACATCATCCCCCCTTCGGAACATTCGTACTCGAATGTTGAATCATGGCCCATGATGATAGTTGCATTGTTGCCTTGCATAGTGGGGAATAAATGGGGGTACCTACATTTCATGTCCTCTTCAGCTTCCCACGTCATCTCCTACTTACTTTTGTTCCTCCAAAGTACCTTAACCGAAGTCAATTCTCTGGTTTGCATCTTACGGACTTGTCGATCTAAGATGGATACCGTAATTTCGTCATAAGAAAGGTCTTATGTAACTTGGGATATCTCTAATAGGGATGACACAAGATAGATCACTCAAGCACTTTCTTAGTATAGACACATGAAATACCGAATGCACTGGTTCCAATTTTGAGGGAAACTCAAGCTCATAAGCCACATGACCGATATTCTACATGATTTGTTATTGTCCGATATACCAGGGGCTGAGTTTGCCCTTTTTTCCAAATCTCATCATGCCTTTCATAGGTGACACCTTCAATAACACCCAGTCCCCTATAGCGAACTCTAATTCTCACGGCCGGTTATCAGAGTAAGATTTCTGCCTCCTTTGGGAGGCCAACAATTGGTTTCGAATTAGTTTCACCTTCTTTACTGCCTGCTGTACCAGCTCTGGTCCCACCAACTTTGTTTCACCCACTTCGAACCAGCTAATAGAAGATCTGCACTTTCGCCCATATGGTGCCATATTATACTACTATGGTAGTTATTATTGTTAGTAAATTCAATGAGTGGTAGATGATCCTCCCAATATCCCTTGAAGTCCAAGACACACGCTTATAGCATGCCCTAGATTATTTGAATAGTGCGCTTGGCCTGGCCATCGGCTTGTGGAAGGAAGGTCATACTAAGGTTGATCTCTATTCCCAATCCTTTTTGGAATGATCTCCAAATGTTGGCTATATATGGAACTATCTCCTTAATGTAGTGGAACCCCATGGAGTGGAACTATCTCCTCAATGTATATCTTAGCATAATCTTCCGATAAGAAGGTAGTCTGAACTAGCATAAAATGATCCCACTTGGTGATCAATCCATGATAAACTATATGTAGTTAAACTTTCACCATTATCGTGGTAATCCGGTAATAAAATCCATATTGATCACTTCCTATTTCCACGTCGCAATTTCCATATTCTGCAGCAACTCTCCCAGTTTTTTATGTTCAGCCTTGACTTGCTGATAATTTGGACACCGAGCGACGTACTTGGCGATGTCCCTCTTCATGCCATTCTAACAGTATAGTTGTCTATAAAGCCCCGCTAAAACTTTCCTAATGATTTAAGATTTAAAAATGATCAAACGGTAGTCGGGAATAACGTATTCGAGTATTAAAAGAGACCCATGGGATAGAACCACATCATTTTGAAATGAAAATATATGTCTAAGGTGTGTTGGAATATACTAAGGAGTTTTGTGAATGGCAAGAACTTGTGTGGAACAAGTTAGATACATTAAGTGGGAAAGATGTCTCAATTCGCACAGCATCTTACTTCAAACGCATTTTGCTACCAAACTATAAAGACTTAGAAGGTGATCTACCTATCAAATTAAAGCCCTTTGAGTCTAGTTTCAGACGTATCAAACCATTTGTCATTTGGATATTTTTATAGACAAACATGTCCATTTTACTGGACCTATGTCATCTACACGCATATGCACGACCGCACATATTTGGGAGTTTCTGCCTTGTGTGCGCGGCCGCGCACGTAGGAGCCCATTAAATAACCCCAAGGCCGGGTAGAGAGTGAGGGGTTAAGTCATTGTTGAGCTAAAACCTGATATTTTAAGAGTGAGAGAGTGCCCTAGAGTGGGAGAGTGATCTTCAACAAATTTTCCTTCCATTCTTTCTCAAATATTTGAAGATTAACAAGGAAATCTCAAAAGATCTTAACTCAAGAGGTAAGATTCAAACCCCTAGTCATCAATTTCAAGTTTGGGGTAGAAGATGGATGATTGGGAGTATGATTCTTGGGTGTAAGAGTATTATTTATATATACTTGTACCAATAAGGTTTGTGAGAAGAGTAATGAGCTCAGATAAGTGAAGATTGAGTTGTGGAATGAAGGAAATATTGTACAAGAATCTTGTAGCCAAATTTGAACACTTAGTGTTTGATAAAATTCTCAAGTGAGCCGAAACCATGAATATCTTCCTATTTTGTGTTCAATTTTGTTATGTCTCATAATAGATTGTGATTGCTAGAATTTTCAAAATGTTGTAGTAATTTAAGGAAAGCTTAAGGCGAGGTATGTTGGCTAAATCTCTTTCCTAGAATTGAATTCCATGATGTTGTTGTAAGTCCCGATTTATTCTTTATAAATCAACTACTCTGAATAAGCTTTATGTTGAAAGGTATATATTCAAAATATATTTCGGATGCTCTTATGATATGATGTTATCCTTAGGGAATGTGTTCAAAGCATGAGTTGGGTATAAAAATGTTATGATTCCAAGTAGTATTTCAAGTGAAGGCTATTATGCCAAATTATGTAAAAAGTCTCAATGTGCATGACTCTTAATTACTCATAGGTGTACTAAAGTCGTGATTAGGGATTCCTTATTGTCATTAATCTTTATAGATGCTTGAAAGTGAAAGTAGGGAGTTGGGGATATAAAGTGTCAACACCATACCAAGAATGAAAGTTATACTTGTGGCCAATAGTGCCAACGAAATGAAATGATGTATGAAATATTATGAAATGAGCCTTGATCCAACTATTCCAAATTGACTCCGAAAATAGAGTTATCCAAAAGCTTATGTATTCAAGTCATGTCCAAATGTGGTTGTTCTAACTAATGCTATGCTTGGTAGGTACTTCCAATGTGTTTTAAGCCTTTACATTTTTATGAGTTGAAATTATGTATTGCCCTTTTAGGGAAAGGTACTTCAAGAATATTCTCTATGTTGATGTTTATAATGATGAGCCTTGAAATTAATGAAATAAAAGTATGGAATATGATATACGGCCATCGTGCCATGAATGAAGAATAATATGTATGGAGAAGGGGATCCAATAAAATAATGATGTTGTAAATAGTTGAAAGTACTAATGAAGTGCTAGTATGAACATGAAATGTGGTCGTTTGCCTGAATAAGATTTATGAGGTGTTGTATGTCCCAATGGTTTTAACTATAATTGTATGCTTCTGAAATAATATATGTAAATGACTTCGATGTCAAGTCATCAAGAATCATGAACTTAGATAATGACCTCAAGATGTCAAGTGATTGATTAACGAGATGAAAGGGAGATGTCCTATGCTAAATGATGATGAACCTTAAGAAAAGAAATTGGGCTCATGTGCCATTGAAATTGACTTATTGATTCACTATGCATGTGCTAATGTAACGAGCTATGTTTCTCCATGATGAGTATGAACATGAAGTGTTCTAATGATCCGGGAACTTACGACCTTAATATAAAGTTAATCATGTCGATTTGAGTTTATAAATGGTTATGTACATAATGATATGTTATGAACCCTATGGACGGGCTATGAAATACATATGTGTATAATATGTGAGCCCTATGGATGGGCTATGTAACGCATAAGTATATAATATAATATGAATGAACACTGTGAACGGTCTATGAAACGCACATGTGTATTGTATGGTATATGTGAATCCTGTGAATGGTCTATGAAACACATAGGTGTATTGTGTAAGTAAAAACTGTGAACGGTCTATGAAACGCATAGGTGTATTGTGTAAGAAAACACTGTGAACAGTCTATGAAACTCACAGGTGTATTGTGTAAGTAAACCCTGTGAACAATCTATGAAATGCACAGGTGTATTTTATGGTATATGTGAATCCTGTGAACATTGTATGAATGCACAAGTTTATTGTGTAAGTTAATCCTATGAACGGTCTATCAAACATATAGGTGTATTGTGTATGAAATTCTATGAACGGTCTACGAAATACATAATTGTATTGTGTGTGGAATCCTATGAACCGTCTATGTATAATATTATATGTGAACACTAAGAACGGTCTATAAAATGCATAGGGGTAAGATAAGAGAGGGATATGGACGATCTAATAAGACGCATTGTTAACGCAGACATTATGTTCCATTTTCATTGGCCGTGTTTGTACATGTTATTTCGATTATTTTATATTATGTATTCCACACATAGTTCATATGGCTCAGTTAATCCTAAAAGAAGTTCAAAATGATATAAGCATAACGAGACTTGAAAACGTGAATCTATGGGATGTTTCGTAGTTTTTGATTTACTTTATATGCCTCTTATTGAATTACCATGATTTCATATGTTGTTCTGTTTGCCTTACATGCGAGTACTATTCCACATGTACTCACGTCTTTTTTGCCAGGGGCACTGCATCTTTTAATGGATGCAGGTATACTTCTACAGGATGATATGGATCTTTGATAGGAATCTTCTGCGCAGCAGATTATGGTGAGCCTACTACAATTCCAGTGGGCATTCGAGTCTAGTTGATTTTATGTACTTAGATATCTATTGTCATAGAAGCTCCATGTACACTATGGGTCATGAACTTAAGTTTTGAGTTTCGTCATGTATTTATGTTCATAGTATTTACAGCTATTTATAAAGGAGTGTAACCATCATGAGAAAATGATTTATGGGACATTGAGCTAAATGTATTCAATATGAAAGTAATGATCTAATTATGTTTTGATAAATAATGCATGACTTATGATGGGTGGTTGATGTAACGTAGGCTTGCTCGACTGGGTTCACTCGGTTGAGCGCCGATCACGCTCCCTAAGTTCGGGGTGTGAGAAGTGTGGTATCATAGCATGGTTTAGGAGTCCTAAGGTGTCATGGAGCTGTGTCAGTAGAGTCCTTCTTATCGGTGTGTTGCCGGCCACACTTATAATAGGGAGGCTACAACGACATTTAGGAAATGTTTCTCTTCTTCTATCCTTGATCGTGCGTTAAGGTTCTGAGTTAGTCTCTGAGTTCCCTTGTTAATATCGAGGAATATTTGCACATCGTGCTACAAAATTATAAAGGCCTAAGGATTAAAGGAATGACGCACATGACAAGCTCAATGCGCGAGGTGCCCAATTGTCCTCGTAATGGAGGGAGGAAAAGTGAAGGATGCAACCAAGGTAAGCAAGGTCATACAGTTAGCCTCGAGAGTTATGATTGTTGATTTCATGTATATGGTGCAATATGGTGTTATCTATATGTTGTTTAGGATTGATTTCTAGGATTCTCTGACTGGTGGATATGCCTAGTTACACGGGAGACTCTGTCGAAATTTCTGAAACATTTTGGAGTTAGTCAAATTTAGGGGCTTGAAATGTTTGAAAGAAGTGTCGAGTTATGTTAGGCGATGGGGGCGGACTCTACTACTCAGTCGAGGACAAATGATCCTAAGCGGGGGAGAATGTAAAGCCCCATTAAAACATTCCTAATGATTTAAGATTTTAAAGTGATCTAACGGTATTCAGGAATAACGTATTCGAGTATTAAAGGAGACCCATGGGATAGAACCGCATCATTTTGAAATGCAAATATATGTTTAAAGTGTGTTGCAACATACAAAGAAGTTCTGTGAATGGCAAGAACTTGTGTGGTACAAGGTTGATACATTAAGTGGAAAGGATATCTCGATTCGCACAATATCCTATTTCAAACGCATGCTGATCCCAAACTATAAAGGCTTACGAGGTGATCTACATATCTAATTAAAGCTCTTTGAGTCTAGTTTCCAATGCATCAAACCGTTCGTCATTTAGATATTTCTACAGAATGTTATGGCCATTTTACTAGACCTATGACTTATGCGCGCAGATGCGCGACCGCACATATTTGGGAGTTTCTGCCTTGTGTGCGTGGCCAGATGTGCGGCCACTTGCCCAGGTGTGCGGCCGTGCATGTAGGAGCCCATTAAATAACCCCAAGGCCGGGTAGAGAGAGGGGTTAAGTTATTTTTGAGCTAAAACCTGCTATATTTTGAGAGTGAGAGAGTGCCCTAGAGTGGGAGAGTAATCTTCAACAAATTGTCCTTTGATTTTTGCTCGAATATTTGAAGATTAACAAGGAAATCTCAAAAGATCTTAACTCAAGAGGTAAGATTCAAACCCTTAGTCTTCAATTTCGAGTTGCGGGTAAAAGATGGAAGATTGGGAGTATGATTCTTGGGTGTAAGAGTATTATTCATATATGCTTGTACCAATAAGGTTTGTGGGAAGATTATTAAGCTCAAATAAGTAAATATTGGGTTGTGGAATGAAAGAAATCTTGTAGAAGAACCTTGTAGCCAAATTTGCACACCTATTGTTTGATAAAATGCTCAAATGATCTGAAACCATGAATATCTTCCTAATTTGTGTTCAATTTTTTTATGTCTCAAAATAGATTGCGATTGCTAGAATTTCCGAAATGTTGTAGTAATTGAAGAAACGCTCAAGGTGAGGTATGTTGGCTAAACTTCTTTCCTAGAATTGAATTCAATGATGTTGTTGTAAGTCCCGAGTTATTCTTTATAAATCAACTATTCCGAATAAGCTTTGTGATGAAATGTATATGTTCAAAATGTGTTACGGATGCTCTTATCATATGATGTTATCCTTCGGGAATGTGTTCAAAGCATGAGTTGGGTATAAAAATTTTATGACTCCAAGTAGTGTTTCAAGTGAAGGCTATTATGCCAAATTATGTAAGAAGTCTCAATGTGCATAAGACTCTTAATTGCTCATAGGTGTACTAAAAGTCGTGATTAGGGATTCCTTGTTGTCGGTAATCTATATAGATGCTTGAAAGTGAAAGTAGGGAGTTGGGGATATAATGTGTGAAGTAGTGAGTTGGGGATATAAAGTGTGAAGTAGTGAGTTGAGTATATAAAGTGTGAAGTAGTTAGTTGGGAATATAAAGTGTGAACACCGTGCCAAGAATGAAAGTTATACTTGTGGCCAATAGCGCCAACTAAATGAAATGGTGTGTGAAATATTATCAAATGAGCCTTGATTCAACTATTCCAAATTGACTCCTAAAATAGAATTACCCAAAAGCTTATGTATTCAAGTCATGTCCAAATGTGGTTGTTCTAACTAATGCTATGCTTGGTAGGTATTTCCAATGTGTTTTAGGCCTTTACATATTTATGAGTTGAAATTGTGTATTGCCCTTTTAGTGAAAGGTACTTCAAGAATATTCTATGTTGATGTTTATAATGATGAGCCTTGAAACTAATGAAATGAAAGTATGGAATATGAGATGTGGCCATCGTGCCATGAATGGAGAATAATATGTATGGAAAAAGGGATCCAATGAAATAATGATGTTGTAAATTGTTGAAAGTACTAATGAAGTGATAGTATGAACATGAAATGTGGTTGTTTGCCTGGATGATATTTATGAGGTGTGGTATGTCCCAACGGTTTCAACTATAGTTTTATGCTTCTGAAATAATGTATGTAAATGACTTCAATGTCAAGTCATCAAGAATCATGAACTTAGATAATGACCTCAAGATGTCAAGTGAGTGAATAACGAGATGAAAGGGAGATGTCCTATGCTAAATGATGATGAACCTTAAGAAAAGAATTGGGGCTCATGTGCCATTTAAATTGACTTATTGATTCACCATGCATGTGCTAATGTAATGAGCTATGATTCTCCATGATGAG
Organism: Nicotiana tomentosiformis; assembly: GCF_000390325.3. Classification (NCBI taxonomy): domain Eukaryota; kingdom Viridiplantae; phylum Streptophyta; class Magnoliopsida; order Solanales; family Solanaceae; genus Nicotiana; species Nicotiana tomentosiformis. Next base: position 40,795,621 of record NC_090813.1, on the reverse strand, counting down.
CATGATCATGAAGTGTTCCAATGATCCCGGAACTTACGACCTTAATGTAATGTTAATCACGTCGCTTTGAGTTTATAAATGGTTATGTGCATAATGATGTGTTATGAACCCTATGGATGGGCTATGGAACGCATATGTTTATAATATGTGAACCTTATGGACGGGCTATGAAACGTATAGGTGTATAATATAATATGAATCAACACTATGAACGGTCTATGAAACGCACAGGTGTATTGTGTAAGTAAACACTGTGAACGATCTATGAAACGCACAGGTGTATTGTGTAAGGCCCCGTTACAAATTTCCTAATGATTTAAGATATTAAAGTGCACCAGTGGTATTTGAGGATAACGTATTAGAGTATTAAAGGATACATATGGGATAGGACCACATCATTTTGAAATGAAAATAAATGTTTAAGGTGTGTTGGAACATAATAAGGAGTTTTGTGAATGGTAAGAATTTGTGTGGAACAAGTTGGATATATTAAGTGGAAAGGATGTCTCAATTAGCACAAGACCCGATTCAAACGAATAGAAATCCCTAAATATAAAAACCAAGGTTGTGATATACCTATCAAATTAAATCCCTCTGAGTTTAGTTTCTAACTCTTCAAACCATTCGTCATTTGGACATTCCTACAAGAAGTTATGATCAAACTACCAAAGGCTGGTAGAGGAGTGAACTACGGATGCGAAGCATCCGAGGCCGCATCTGAAAGAAGGGATGGCAGTGAAGGGCTGCCATAGCATCCGGGGCAGCATCCGAAACGCAGATTTCGGGGTTCATTTTCCCCACTTCACTTGGATGAATTTTGGTGCTCTTCCCCACTCTCTCAATACAACAAACTCCTCTCTTCTTCAAGGTAAGAAATCCCCATTATCTTGGTGTGAAATGTTATCATTTCTACACTAGTATTGATGAAATCTACACATAAAATACTTAGATCTTCAAGAAATTTCTTCAAGAACTCAAAGGAGGGTTTTGCAAGATTTCTTCCAAAAGGTAATCCTACACCATTAGACTTACATGTATGGATATAATATGGGAACATGAGTATGAATTAAGTATTACAACTTATGGCATGGTGATTGGAACCCATAAGTTCCTAATTTAAATATATAACCATTGTAGAGATTGAAAGGGGATTATTTGATGGAATTTTGTTTGTTAGGTGTGGATGGATGGTCATGTATGTGATGTTGGAAGTTATGAATTATTTAAGAATGATAGTGGGATAAATTGTTGGTAAATGGTAGTAGTTGGATGAACTAATTATATGGTTAAACGATGTAAAGATTCATGCCTACTAGGTGTTTGATAAAATGCCTAAATGGCCTAAACTATGGAATTTGTTACTAATATTATTCCCATTGGATGTTGTTATTGTAGATTGAAGTTTATTAGTATAGTGGATCATTGTCGTATCATTAAGGGGCGAATTTCAGGTATGTTGGATAAACTACTCTCTTAGAATTGAAGGTTCCCATTAGAAAATGTTCCCGTAAGTTTCAAGTATGGTTGTCTCAAGTTCCGTATTCTACGTTCCGAGATGTTCCCAATAAATTTTATTGTCCCGAATAAGCAAAGTGTCGAGAATTATATATTCAAAACGTGTTACGAACGTTCCTATCACATTATGTTATCCTTTGGGAATGTGTTCAAGAATGATATGTGTATTAAAATGCTATGTCTTTGAGTCATGTTTCAAATGATGGCTATGATACCAAATTGTGTGAGAAAATCTAAATATGCTTAAGACTCTTAATTGCTCATATGTGTAACTAAAGTCTTGATTAGAAATATTTTATTGTTGATAATCTATAAATATGGTTGGAAGTGAAATAAGTGAATTGGGGATATAAAATGTGGCCAACACGCCAAGAGTAAAAGTTATACTCGTGTCCAATGGTTCCAATGAAATAAGATGATGTGAGAAAGATTATGAAATGAGCATTGATTCAACTATTCCAAAATTAACTTCGAAAATAGAATTTCCTAAAAGCTTATGAACTCAAGTCATGTCCATATATGGTTGTTTTAACAAATGCTATGCTTTGCGAGTATTTTCAATGTGTTTGGCGTTCTTACATATTCGTGAGTGAAAATTGTGTATTGCCCTTTTTGGGAAAAAGTATTTCAAGAATAAATGGTGTGTTACTTGTTGATTATTTTAACATGCACATCAATTGCCAATTATTTTACTCCATTTCTCCGAAAGAAATCTATTGTGCTTAAATTGTTCATTTCTAATGAACTTAAAGTTGTGATTTCCGGATTATTATATATGTTGATATTTATGATGATGATACATGAGATGGAAGAAATGAAAGTGTGGAATATTAAATTCGGCCACCGTGCCTTGAATAAATAATCTTGTGAATGGCCAAAAGAGCCAAGGGAATATTGTTGTTGTTATTGGTTGAAAATACTAGTGGAGATTCGTACAATATGAAAGATGGTGAGGTAAATACATTTGTACCTATTTTACCTTTGTGTGAAAAAACAATAATAATATTTTTGTATCGATAGTCACCAAGGAAGGGTAGGTTGAAATAACCTAACCCCGAAACTACACGTGGCGATGTAGGAAAGAATTGTGATTATTCCCTTATTTGGGATAATATTGATGTGATAAAATTATTCCCCTTAATTGGGATAAGATGATTGATAGTAAAGGATGATGTCGATCCACACGACATTATGGTGAGATGGCCTAGCCGATCGGGTCGTGATCGGACACCATGCCGCACACATGGTGGTGATTGTGATGGAATTTGTAATTAAAATTGTGATTGTGGTTGATGTCTATAATGAGATGGCCTAGCTGATCGGGTCGTAATTGGACTCCGTGCTAAAAGTACGGTGATATAGGTATTGAGAGTGATTATGGTTGCTGTCTCTAATGAGATGTCCTAGCCGATCGGGTCGTGATCAAACTCCGTGCTAAAAGTACGGTGGTATTGGTATTGTCAACATTAATATTGTGAACATTGGTATTGTGAACAGTGGTATATTGGTGCTGAAGATCTCCCAACCAAAAATAATATTATCATCATATTTTGATTATCACTTCACAGTGTTATCTTAATATTTTGGGAATTATTATGTTTTAACTTGGCATTTGAATATCATTGGTTGTTGATTGTTGTTTCCATGGTTTTCCCTTTCTTACATTGATATTCTAATTTGAAAGAGGACAGTTAGCTTTACATACTAGTACTATTCCATATGTACTAACGTCCCTTTTGCCTGGGGCGCTACATCTTTAGTGGATGCAGGTGGTTCATTAGCGGGCAACTTTGGTCCTCGTTAGCAGTCACTCTCTATTCAGCAAATTTTGGTCAGCCCTACTCTATTCCGGGCCTGATGTCATTTGAGTTGTTCATTGTATTTTAAGGTATAGCCGTGGCCTTGTTGCCGGCATTTCCATATTACTCCTCTATTGTACTTAGAGGCTCCGTAGACAGGTTGTGGGTGATATTTGATGTGTGGAATTGAACTAGAAATGTAGGTACTTGGCAAACATATTTTTCATTATATCTATAAACTTGTAATATTTTGGAAATTATAAATGAAGCTGCTAATGAAAATGAAATGGGAGCTGTTAATGAAATCTTTTCAGTGTTTGATTAATGGGGAACATCTCATCTTTATTCATGGATGCGTTTGGGTAGAAGTAAATGCGCCGGTCGCGCTCCCCGAGTTCGGGGATTGACATATTGTATGATATATGTGAATCATATGAACGGTCTATGAAACGCACAGATGTATTGTGTAAATAAATCCTATGAACGGTCTATGAAACATATAGGTGTATTGTATATGAAATTCTATGAACTGTCTATGTATAATATGATATGTGAACACTAAGGACGGTCTATGAAAAGAATAGGGGTAAGATAAGAGAGAGATATAGACGGTCTAGTAAGACGCATTGTTAACGCAGACATTATGTGCCATTTTGATTGGCCTTGTTTGTACATGTTATTTTAATTACTTTATATTATGTATTCCACGCATAGATCATATGGCTAAGTTGATCCTAAAAGAATTTTAAATCGATGTAAGCATAACGAGACTTGAAAATGTTAATCTGTGGGATGTTTCGTAGTTTTTGATGTACTTCATATGCCTCTTATTAAATTACCATGATTCCATATGTTTTTCTGTTTGCCTTACATGTGAGTACTATTCCACATGTACTCACGTCCCTTTTGCCAGGGGCGCTGCATCTTTTATGGATATAGGTATACTTCTACAGGATGATATGCGTCTTTGATAGGAATCTTCTGCGCAGCAGATTTTGGTGAGCCCACTACAATTCCAGTGGGCATTCGAGTCTAGTTGGTTTTATGTACTTAGGTATCTATTGTCATAGAAGCTTCATGTACACTGTGGGTCATGTACTTTATTTTTTAGTTTCGTCATGTATTTAGGTTGACAGTATTTACAGCTATTTATAAAGCTGTGTAACCATCATGAGAAAAACATTTATTGGCCATTAAGCTAAATGTATGCAATATGAAAGTCAAGATCTAATTATGTTATGATAAATCATGCATGAGTTATGATGAGAGGTTGATGTAACGTACGCTTGCTCGACTGGGTTCACTCGGTTGAGCGTCGGTCATGCTCCCCATGTTCGGGGTGTGACATTATCGAAGCAGAGACCTTGAAGTCTCTGGAAAGATAACTGAGTGATCACTGGCATCCGAAACGAGTAAATGTACATGGATCTGCACAAAAATGTGCAGAAGTTATGAGTACACCACAATGGTACCCAATAAGTATCAAGCCTAAACTCGGTAGAGTAGTGACGAGTCCAGGTCAAGACACCTACTAGGATAAGAAAAAAATATTGAACAAAGAATAGTACAGTCTAACAATGAAAACGAGGAAATAATGACAATAGAGCAATACAATAAGGTAAGCTAACAACAAAAATTAAGGAAATAAAGACAACAAGAAATGAACAAATCATGAGAACAACAAGTAATCAAATACAGACAAATACATGTAAGACAAGAAGGAAGAATCAAGAATTGGTCAATCAACAAGTCTTTTTAACATAGAATGTACAACAAGAATCACAATCGAGGTACCATAGCTCATAACCTCATCTCAAAATCACAATCACAATCTTTTCTCATACCACCGCGTGAGCCTTATATTTTTATATTTTTGAAAATATTTTTTCCGAAATAGCTACACGCACTTTAGCCCCCTTATGTCGCCGCATGGCTTCAAATAATTCTCCTACTAGCAACACGCACATAAATCCCACCTTATGCCTCCACATGCACATAAACCCCTATCCATATACCGCCACATGCTCATCAATATCACAATACAATAACAACTCGCACCAAAAGTGACCATATGCCACAACTTGCCAAAATCAACAATACCAAAGCTTCCACCACATATAGCCCATGGCTCAACCACAGTGTGAACAAGAATCTAAATAATAAAAAAAAGAATACGAATTACTCAATAAGGGAAGATATCTCATTATTCAACAACTTCAACCTCAATGTGATAATAGCTTTCATAACATCAACTTCAGTAGCTCAAAATGAAGGTATTTCCAAAAATGATAATTCCTATTTAAATGTACAACATCAACTTATCAATAAAAGGGATGGTGTGAAATAGTATCTCGATCTAAATGCATGGAATAACTCGATACGAAAAGATATCATGAAATAACAACTCCAAATAAGAATAACTCGACATTAAAATATGTAACATGAATATAAGAGAGATAACAACTTCGAATAAGAATAACTCGCCATATAAGAGCATGTTTGACAATAAAAGATACAACGTGTGATAACAACATAAAGTAAAGCATGTAATAGCAATTTAATAATGGATGATATAACATGAAATTACTATTTCTAATCAAATGTATGAAAGATCCTAAGAGTCTAAACCGATAAAAATACCACATATAAGCCCGTGTACACACTTGTCACCTCGTGTACACGTCTTTCACGTAATCCAAATAACACAAATCAACCCAAGTCATAAGGGATAGTTCCCCCACACAAAGTTAGGCAAGATACTTACCTCAAAAAGCTAAATTAGTCCACGAATAAGACTTTCCCGAGATAATCCAACTCTGGACGGCTCGAATCTAGACAAAATAACTTAATACCTTAAATACAAGCCATATGAAGTAATTTAGGATAATAAAGTTTCTATCTTTAAAGAAAATCAAAAATTCAACCCTAAGCCCACAACTCGGAACCCGACCAAACATATAAAATTTGAATACTCATTCCGCTACGAGTCCAACCGTATAACAATTATCCAATTCCAACCTCAAATCGACCTTCTAACCTCAATATATGGTTTAGGAAAGTTTTTACAAACCCCCTCCAATTTTTCCAACTCAAATCACTAATTAAATGATAAGAACAATGATTGAATGATGAATAATAAACAAATATAAGTCAAAAACACTTACCCCGATCCAATCCTTGAAAATACCCTAAAACATAACCCAAAACCGAGCTCTCTAACTCAAAATGTGGAAAATGAAATATAACCCACGATCTTCACTATTTCTGCCCAGGCATTTCGCACCTGCGGGCCAATAGCCGCTTCTGCGGCTCTACATCTGCGGAAAAAATTGCAGGTGCAACCCCTCACTAACTCAGTGAATTCCACTTCTGCGCATCAGCTTCTTCGGAAAATGACCGCACCTGCGGTCCTAATCCAACAAACCAAACTCTGCTGCTACGGAAGAAATTCTTATCTGCGGTTGCGCACATGCGCAAGATCCACCGCACCTATGGCCCCATCTCATCCAGCCCCATTGCGCATATGCGGCCAGTGGCCACTTCTATGGTGTCGCACCTGCGGCCCAATTGTCACAGGTGCAGTTGCACCAGACTCCAGCATTCTTCAGCCATTCCTTCTATGTGCCAATAGGTCCGAACTCAACCCGATACATACCTGGGGCCACCAGGACACCGTCTGAACACACCATCAAGTCCCAATATAAAACACGAAGCTACTCAAGGCCTTAAATCACATCAAACAACATAAAATCTATGAATCACATGCCAATTCAAGTCTATTAAACCAATGAACATTCAACTTCCGAAACTAGTGCTGAATCATATCTAACCTACTTCGAATGAGCTCATATTTTGCATGCATATCCCAAATGACAAAACGAACCTACATCAACTACCTAAATCACAATTCGAGCCAGATATCAATAAAGTCAACCATCGGTCAAACCTATCAAACTTTCAAACCTTCAACTTGCCAACTTTCACCAAAAAGCAACAAATCAACCTATAGAACTTTAAGTCAACATTAGGACATATGCCTAAATAAAAAATTACCATACGAAGCTATTGAAACCATCAACACTCCATTCCAAGTCATCTACACAAAAGTCAAACTTCAGTCATTTCTTATAACTTTAAGACTATGTGTTCCAATTCACTCTGAAACACACCCGAAACCAAACCAATAACCTCGATAAGTCACATAACCATAATTTAACATAGCGGAGCAATAAATAGGGGAATGAGGCTAAAATATTCAAAACAACCGGCCGGGTCGTTACAGGAAGTATCTCGTATTTGGGAACTTCGTATTTACCATTCAGTTATGGATCGTATTACGTATCTATATATGCTCTCAAAATTTTACATGCTATGCTTCATACATGTTTACTTTCATTATACATGAATTATTAGACCACTAATAGGTGTCGATGTTGACCCCTCGTCACTACTTCTTTGTGGTTAGACTAGATACTTACGGGGTGTGCATTGATTTACGTACTCATGCCACACTTCTGCACTAATTGTGCAGTTATTGAGACAGGTACTTTTGGTGTTCATTTGGACGCGTAGGTGCAGTTACTGAGGGGACTTTGTGGTGAGCTGCTTTTTATGTACGATCCGCACCACACAAAGTCCATGATCTATCCATTTATTGTATTCTGTCTACTTCCAATTCCAGATAGTTGTTGTAGTAGTATTGTATATTCTGGTAGATGCTCATGCACTTGTGATACCAGATTTTGGAGATTTAAATTTTTGCTCTTAATTATATTCCGCTATGATTTTCTGGTTTATATTTTAACCTTATTCGAACATTAAAAATAATAATATTTATATTATCTTTAAAAGGAACGTTATCCACTCCTTATTTCTTTAATTGTTTCGAATAGCTTTTTGGATTAACTATCAATGTGATGATTTAATTGTTGGCTTGCCTAATGACGATGGTAGGCGCCATAACGGTATATAGTGGGATTTGGATTGTGACACAAAACATATATGTTATTCTCATGTATTTTGTATATTTGTTCAATTTCTCAAACCATTGGTTTCCCTTGAATTCTCAAAGCTAATTCGTACCGAACCATATATGTTTTATGTACAACTTTTTAATGGTAAAACAAGGGAATATTATCATTTAGATGATGCTAGAGGTATTAATGAATATTATATTTACGGTTTTGACTTTGACTTTTAAGTGTTTGAAGAAGAAAATTTAACTAACAGTACACAAGTTTTTTCTTTGTAAGTATATCAATCATATATAATAATACATGGCAGAATTAATCAGATCATCAAGGAATAATTGGTTACTCCATAAAGATTGATTTTCTCTTATAAATTTAAGACATTATTCTCTCTTATAATTTTAAGACATTATCTATATTGCATATTTTATTTTTGATTTAAGATTGCGCGAAACGTGGATAAAGGTTTTTAGTATATTTGAAAGAGGGCACTAGGAAAGTGAGGTGGCATCTCTCTTAAGCCAAACATATAGTATTTATCTTTTTTTCTCCTTTTATTGGGTATTCATTAATTTTTATTTAATATATTATTTGAAAAATTCTATCTTCATAACTCACACCTCTTTATATTTGTAACCTATATTTTAATAATTTCAATAATTCTCTTGCCTCTCATATCCCAAACCCCCAATTGTTTAATGTGTAGGCTTATGACAATTTATGGTAGTGTTCCCTTATATGGACTATATCATATATCCAAGGTAACATGAAAGGGTTTAGCAAAGCAAGTAGAACCAATAAGGCCGGGCAGCAATTCTTCCAAGGGAGAAGCTACGCTCCATTGTTTTTGGCTTCGATAAATTCAATACAGCCTTAGATGCTTGACATCTCTCTGTAACGATCTGACTGGTCGTTTTGAGCATTTGTATCCAGTTCGGTGGTTTGAGGTCATTAGTAGCTTCATACAGTGTATTATGAGTTACGTCTATCGTCGGTTTTGGTGTTCGAATGGTTCGGGAATGATTTGGAAGAATGATTCTCAACTAGGAAGCTTTAAATTGGAAGAGTTGGCCAAGTTTGACTTTTGTGTATTTGACCTTGGATCGGCGTTTTTATGGTTCCACTAGGTCCGGATAGTGATTTGGACTTAGACTTATGCCCTGGTTTCCATTTGGATGTTTCTAGAATATTTTGGCTCTAATTAGCGAAGGTTTGCAACTTGAAGGTTTCGAAGTTCACAAGTTTGACCGGGAGTTGACTTCGATTTGATCGGATTCAGATTGTTGCTCTAACAATTGGAATATGTTTGTTATGTCATTTGGGACTGGTGTGACGTTCGGTCAGATTTCAGATTGGTTCTGTTTGAATCGAACGCTTGATTCGAAGTGTGAAGTTTATGAACTTAAGAGATTGATCTTGATCGATGATTCGTGATTTTCATGTATTTTGTGTGATGGGAGGTCTTGTGTAGGTCCGTGTTATATTTTGGGACTTGTTGGTATGTTCGGATGGGGTCCCGAGTGGCTGAGGTGTGTTTCGAATTAATTTCGGACCATTTTGGAGGTGGCATGAGCTGCTGGTTTATCTTATTTTTCTTATGCTCCAGTTGAGCTTCGCGATTGCGGGAGCACATATGAGATAGTGATGGATATTTTGTCAGTTGGGTTCGTTGTTCATCACATTCCTGAGGGAGCCATCACATTCGCGGATAAGGGAATTTAGGCTGGATAGACTTGTTCTTCGCATTCACATATGAGGTTCGCGATTGTTGTTTCAGTAAGGGAGATGAGGGTTTAGGTTATTGCATTCGCATGCGTAGACGCAAATTCGCGAAGGTCTGGCAGTGTGAAGCTATGCGTTTGCGAGTTAGGTATCACGTTCGCGATGTGTTTTCGATGGTAGTGCTGTTTTTTCTTCTACGTGATCGTGAGGGATATGCCGCGATCGCGATGAATATATCTGGGCGCTGCTTATAAGTATTTTATTTCGAAGATTTTGGTTATTTTATCACATTTTAAGTTATAGAGCTCGGATTTAGGAGAATCTTGAGGCAATCTTCACGATTTGGAATGGAGTATGTTTTTTATTGCACCCCATATCTTTGTACGTGAGAGTATTTGTAAGTTAATTGATGTGAGCTCAGAAATGAGATCATCTTTGAGAGTACATAAAGTAAGTTAATCATGTTACCTTGGAGGTTACAAATATTTAAGATCATGAAATAACAAGTACCAAGAGGGTTGGAAGATTAAAAGCTAAACCAATTGAAGAAAATAAGTTTCGTCGAAAGTCGACAAGTTTGAAATGTTATAACATGTACTTTGGGGTGAGACTTTAGTTCTTAACATGATAAGGAGATTATGTGATGAGTAATTTTATTCGTATGATAGTCGTGTATTACGTTTTAAAGTCAAGCAAGTTGTGGAACAAAAGTTGGCAAAGATCATCAAAAGTTACATTCATAAATGTGCTAAACATTAGGTAAAATGTGGCGTAGCTTTTCTCCCAATATACTTTGATTTACAGTATGATACACATATTAAATTGAAGATCTATGAGTCTGGTTTCTAATTCATTAAACCATACATTGATATGATATTGTAGTAGAGAGATTTTTGCAATTTCGCGAGACTGGGCAGACTACATGGGTGACTAGTAGGTGTGTCACTGAAGCATTTTGAGCAACACATATCGTGTGTTATATGAGGTTTTTTTGGGACATATTATCCAAATTGAAGGTCTTGTAATGTAGTTTCCAACACGCGTAACCGTTCATTTATAGGACATCCGGATAAAAAGACATAAGCGTTAGATGATGGGCCACTGTTAGGGTATCAAGCTAGCACCTCTTCATGTTTTCCATAGAACACGACCAGAGAACTTCCATAAACATATCCATAATCTCTCTTCTAGGGATTCAAAGAAGATTAACATCCCGGATACGAAATCAAGAAGCGATAACATTAGAACAATCCCTACGACGTAAGCATCGCTATATCGCCTCTTTTTTTCTTTGTGGTTTGAGTTTTGGAAGGTACTTCATAGTTAAGAAAGTGTCTACTTTCTGTATTCAAGATTTAAATATCAAGAAAGGTTGATATATTCGTTTCCTAATAGTTAGAACTCACGGGACGGTGATCGGAAGCAGTGAGTTTGATTTATTTTAGTTTTAGTGGACTGTTTTGTTATCCACTCAAGTTGGCCTATTGTGCTATTGATTTATGGAGATTGGAAGGATAATAGGGCATGGAGAAATGTTACACGTGGTAGGGTAGTAGGCTGGTCGCTCGTAGTTGCTATTTCAGGCTAATTGATAACTTGTTGATTGAGTGTGTTATGGTATATTTGGGGTTTTCGTTTTATTGAAAGTCCCGAATTGTAGTTTGGTAGTTTTTGAGTTGCTGATTGTATTGTGTTTATATATCACCTATAGTAGGCTTGAGGGAGCAGTAAAATCAGGGGAAATGCTGCCCGTTTTATTTTAGAATTGAGTTATCGTTTGAGATACGTGATATACTAGCGCCATCTAGGTTGTACATGTAATTTTTTGTTATAGAGTTGGCGTGCTAGTTGTTGTAAGCTTGCTGTTGAGTTGTATTGATGACTTGAGGTATGTTAAGGCTATCCCTTCTATCCTTTTGGCATGATCAATATGATACAAATGAAAGGAGCAAACGTGCAACTTTCATAAATGACTCTATTCATAGAAGTATTAGGGGGTGCCTATGTTTTTGAGTCTCCATGTGTCCTATTATTATATCGTTTGTTCATGGGTCTCAGAAAATACGTAACTTGATAAAGTTTATCCGTAGGCATAATGATCTTATGACATAACGAGAAATCTTATTGACTTACATCATTATGCACTGCATTCATTTATACATGTACATTGACCCATGACCAAATGGCGTTATATATGCGTATATTATATGTATATGGGATATGGGAAAAGGTTATGGCGTTATATACGCACCACCACCTGATCAGCTGGTGTACGTTGATGATTTTGCCCATAGAGGCCGAGATGATATGATGGGATGCCCTCAGAGGCTTGATGATGTTATGTACGCATATACCTATGCATGATATGACATTTATACGAATATGCATGCCATCATAAATGTCATGATTCACGGAGCTATTCAGACTTACAGGTTGAGTTCTTTACTCCATGCTTCTTTTATGTCTTTTATATACTGCTTTAATGCCTTACTTACTCGGCAATTTATTTGTACTGACATTCCTTTTGCCCGGGGACTCTGTGTTTCATACCTGCAGGTCCCGATAGACAGCTTGACAGTCGTCCTTGTAGGCTATCAGCTCAGCGGAAGGTGTTGGTGCACTCCACTTGCTCCGAAGTTGCCTATTTTGGTAATTATGATTTTGACATGTATTGATTTGTATGGCGGGGCCCTGTCCCAACCTTTATGACATTTATCTACTCTTAGAGGCTTGTAGATAGATGTCATGTGTAAGGATACTTATATGACCTTGTCGGCCTATGTTCTTAGTGTACAAATGATCTTGTCGGCCTTATAGCCCGTATGTCCCATGTATAAGATTCTATATCATGTTTGGTCGTCTTATGTCTAGTATTCCCTTATGTTTTATTCTAGTTATCTCATGACGGCCCTTCTTGCCCATTTACTCATGATGGTGTGATAAGAAAGATACGATATGTTAATACTTGGTTGAGTAAGGCACGGGGTGCCCATCGTGGCCCTCCCATTTGTGTCGTGACAAAATTGGTATTGTCACAACCCAAACCGATGGGCCGCGATGGGCACCCGGTACCTTACTCAACCGAGTACCAACGTAATGTATCTTTCTTATTACATCATCATATATACGTGACATACGGGCCTAATAGGCCAACATCATCATTTATAAACTCAAAACATAGGCCGACAAGGCCGTACTATCTTTCACGTACACGACATATGTCTACAAGCCTCTAAGAATACATAATTGTCATAAAGGTCGGGACAGAGCCCCGCCATACCAAACCATACATATCTAAATCATACTGACCAAACAAGCAACTCCGGAGCAAATGGAGTGCACCAATATCGTCTACTGAGTTGATCGCCTACTTGGAGGTACTCTCGACCTGTCTATCGAGACCTGCGGGCATGAAACTCAGCGTCCCTAGGCAAAAGGGACGTCAGTACAAATAATGTACTGAGTATGTAAGTAATGAAAATCAGTAAATAATAGATATGAGAGAAACATGGAGTAAAAGACTCGACATGTACGTCTGCATAGCTTTGTGAATCATTTCATTTTTATAATGTCATGCATATGAGTATAAATGTCATACCATGCATAGGTATATGTGTTAATAATATCATCAAGCCTCGGAGGGCATCCCATCATATCATTTTGGCCACTGTGGGCAAATCATCAACGTATACCAGCTGATCAGGTGGTGGTGCGTATATAACGCTGCAACTTTTTTCCATATCCCATATACATATATTTACATATATATACGTGTATATAACGCCATCTGGTCACGGGTCAATGTACATGTATAAATGCATGGAATGCATAAGAAATACGTTAATAAGATTTTCTCAGAATGTAATAAAAATAATATGCCTGTCGGATAAATTTTATCAAATGCATATTTTTATGAGACCCATGAACAGAAGACATAATAATAAAGATTGCACCGCATTCCTTTAGAATTGCAATTCTCGGGTTGCTAAGTAGTCTTGTATGAATTTTGAAGCAAACCATGTTGCTAACATTTGTATGAGTTTGCTGGAACATTTCATCCGTTATTTAGTAAGTGTGACCATCTCCACTCCATTTTGTGCCCTAAAGAGAGGTCTTTTGTATTAGTGCGAGTGGGCCCCACACTTGTGATGACTAGCCACCAAACGCCCCTAACACATGCCACCTAGTCTTGTTATTTAATCATCTAGGTCTCCTAAGGCTGCCATGTTTTGGGGGTTCAACTTTATCCAAAATCATGATTAATTATCAACTAATCAATTGATTAACTTGTTAATCTCCAATTAACCAATAATTAACCAATTACCCACATAATTAAGAATTATCTCAAATTACTTAAAATACTACCCACTTTTAACATACCTTATACATCTTACTATCATGGTCATGTGGTACCTTGTATGGTATTAGTCCATAAATATCGGGTATTTTTAGCTCGGGTCGTACTTTATCCAAAATGTCAAACTTCGACGAAATTCATTTTCTCCGATTTGCTTACCCTCTCACCTTCACAAATTTACTCGTCACTTGTTTGAAATAGCATAATGCTTAAAATTTCAAAATAGTCCCATTCCCGAACTTACGTCGATTAACTTACGTTGAAATTTTAAAGTACGAAAATGCGGGATGTAATATCTCATTTCCTTACTTTCAATAATTTATTTATGGCGTACTTTCACATATGAAAATATGGGGTGTAACATCATTCCGCCCTTTGGAACATTCGTCCTCGAATGTTAACTGACGCACTTATCATTCTCATAACCCATAGCTCTTGCGAATACTTTAGTACTCCTCTTGCCATCTAGGCAAATGTTCTGTGAATGAATCCCAAAGGCCAGGGCATTCCCCTTTTTAGGCCTCTTTCTCACACCCCTGCTCGTGGTCGGAATCCTTCCAATCTTGTAACTGTTGCTACCTTTTATCATGCAGCTTGTACGAGTCTGACTTTGTAAGTGCGCCTATGCGACTCTTCTCTCCCTTTATCCTCCAGCTTTTAGCCAATCTCTAGGCCTCACTTTGTAAAGATATACAGAGCTTAATAAGATGTACCTCTGGGCATCTATAAGTATATTAAAGTTCTTCGCTCCGTACTTTGTCGAACTTACGAATGTTGTTATATCTTATTTCATAGACCCTATTATCCATTCGTATGACTTTACTGCATCTAGGTAGGTCATAATATACCATAACTCTTACTTCAATTTATTTGTTACTAAAGTCTGCTACCGAACTCCAGGTTACTTTTGTTGCTTATACCATATGTATAAATCTAAATCCTTTAAGGCTTCCTCATTACTGTTCATCTTAAAAATGACGGCCTAATCTCATCTCATACTTTGTGACTTTTGTCCATCCATTTTTGATTCACCTCAATATTGATCTACAATATACCACTCATAACTTGAAACTTCTTACGTAATACCTTGCCACTAGGGCTTACGTTGCATCAAGGAATATTTGAAGTGATTTTCCTGATCGACTTTGCGGCGATACTATACTTCAATAACCGTATTTTATAGCATCCCAATGTGACTCACTTACGTGGGTATTTTAACCCCGTACAATTCATGAAATCATTACTCAATCGAAGGTAAAAACGTCATCCTTCATTTATCACAAGAATATCCTCATTTTACTACCAGGGCAACATTCCATCTCTTTTTAATGCTATTAGTCTTAGACTTCTTTGAGTTCATTCGGGCTATACTGAGCTTTCTATAACTTAGAGAAACTATCATCTCTCTTGTTTTCATGGGCTTAATCCTAAGGACTTATCCATTCTCATCACCTTCACTCGCCCTTTCTTATTCTTACTCTTGCCTTCCTAAAACCTTGTCGCTTTACCATACATTAGCTTGTGACCTACACATATCTAGTTATACTACTCACAACCTTCTTTCAACTTGCTTGCACCATAGATTTCCTTGTGTTATTTTGGAACATCAAGTGAGACATCACATCGTCTCTAACTCTTCTTTACTCTCTTGACTAGGCCTCTCGATACCTAGAAACAATAGGCTGGAAGATATGCCACCAATGACGTCTCTATCATTCCTGGATACTGAATCCCAGCGCTTCTAGCCTTCTATCCAAAGTATGGACTATTCACGATCTTCTGCATTTGAGTATCTCGTACGTTATTCACCTTTACCTTACTTACCTTAAAATCTCGCATCACATCTTCTATCTCTTTCATGACCTCCCTTCCACATAAGTATAATTCACATCCACCACTTGAAGCTCTATTATAATACTTGCACCTCTGGTGCATACACACTCCGGTGGGAGCTTCATACTGACTTCTTATGAGGCCGGTACTCTTCCAACTGACTTTATTGTAGACCATTATAGAATATGGCTATTGTACTATCTCTCTTGTACCTCTGATATTAAGAGTGATCCTGCAATGTTCTCAATCACGATTTCTACAATTTTCTGGGTCATTGGATATACTGTGATAAGGCATGTTAAGGCTATCTCTTCTTTCCTTTTGGAATGATCCATATGATACAAATGAAAGGAGCAAACATGCAACTATCACAAATGGCATTATATACGTGTATATTATATGTATATGTGTTACGGGGAAAGGTTATGGTGTTATATATGCACCAGCCACCTGATCAATCGACATATGTTTATGATTTCGCCCATTGAGGCCGAGATGATATGATGGGATACCCTCAGAGGCTTGATGATGTTATGTACACATATACCTATGCATGATATGACATTTATACCTATATACATGACACTATGAAGATTTCATGATTACTGAGCTATTCAGACTTAAAAATTAAGTCCTTTATTCCATGTTTCTTTCACGTCTTTTATATACTTCTTTTCATGCCTTACAGACTCAATACTTTATAAGTACTAAAGTCCCCTTTGCCTAGGACGCTGCATTTCATGCCCATAAGTCTCGATCGACAGGTTGACATTCCTCTTAGTAGGCTATATGCTCACTGTAAGGTGTTGGTGCACTCCACTTGCTCCGAAGTTGCCTATTTGGTAAGTATGATATGGGCATTTATTGATTGGTATGGCGGGGCCCTGTCCCGACCATTATGATTTTTATATACTCTTAGAGACTTGTAAACAAATGTCATGTATATGGGTACTTGTATGGCATTGTCGTCCTATGTATTGAGTGTACAAATGATCATGTCGCCCTTATAGGCCCTTATATCACATGTATAAGTTTCTATATCATGCTGGATCGTCATATGTTGAGTATCCATTTATGTTTTATTCTGGTTATCTCATGATGGCCCTTCTGTCCTATTTACCCATGATGGTGTGATAAGAAAGATATGTTACATTGGTACTCGGTTGAGTAAGGCACAAGGTGCCCTTCGTGGCCCTCCGATTTGGGTTGTGACAATAAGGCCTTCTAAGGAGCCATCTAAATACTCGATAGGTAGTTGTTGTTGTAGGAGAACTCTGCAAGCAGTAGAAACTGATCCCATGAACCCCCGAAATCCATAACACAGGCACATAACATATCC
The DNA here is from genome assembly GCF_000390325.3 of Nicotiana tomentosiformis. Classification (NCBI taxonomy): domain Eukaryota; kingdom Viridiplantae; phylum Streptophyta; class Magnoliopsida; order Solanales; family Solanaceae; genus Nicotiana; species Nicotiana tomentosiformis. The sequence continues at coordinate 40,778,086 of NC_090813.1, read as the reverse complement.
TCCAAGATCAGAATGGTGCTCTCGGACTGCCCGTCTGTCTGGGGTTTGAAATGTTCTACTCAACTCAAGTTGTGTGCCAAACTCATGCTGCACAGCTCTCCAAACATACAATGTGAAGAGCGTGCCTCGATTGGAGATAATGTACACCGACACACCATGGAGACAAAGAATCTCACGGATATAGATCTGACCTAGCTACTCTGAAGAATAGGTAGTCACAACCGGAATGAAGTGTGCAGACTTGGTCAGTCTATCCACAATAACCCACACTGCGCCAAATTTCTTCAAAGTCTTTGGGAGCCCAAAAATGAAATCCATGGTAATATGATCCCACTTCTACCCTGGAATCAAAAGTCTTTGAAGCAAATCACCCGACCTAGATGCTCGTACTTCACCTGTTGATAGCTCAAACACCGAGCCACACATTCTACTATAGCTTTCTTCATTCTTCTCCACCAATAGTGCTGACTCAAATCCTGACACATCTTGGTGATACTTTAGATGAATGGAATACCGCGAAGTGTGAGCCTCCTCAAGGATAGACTCATGAAACCCATCCAAATTGGGCACACATATCCGATCCTACATCCGCAAACACCCAATCATCTCTAATAGAAACCTCCTTGGCAACGCCGTGCTGCATTGTGTCTTTAAGGGAAAGCAAATAAGGGTCATCATACTGATGCGCTCTAATGTGCACATACAAAGAGGACCGAGAAACCACGCAAGCAAGTGACACACCACAAACTCAGGGTGCGCGACCGACGCTCAACCGAGATAACCCGACCGAGAAAGCCTGTACATTACATTCTACCCAAACTTATTCAAAAATAATAGTAAAATCCAATTTATTAATTAAGCAGGAGGAGGATCAAGTAAACAACAACTCAAACTCGTTATCAGTAATTACATCATTTATAAATTTCAAAATACATACTCTTTCATAGTTTGATGTGGAATGTGTGATACAATTACAACATTACCAATTTGATATTCCCCATACCAATATACCACACACGCTATGTCTTCGGAGCCTCTATTAGATACAAAAAGTGCAATGACAGTGCCAGCAACAAGGCTCCGGCTATACCTCAAAACATGGTGATAAAATGAACAAAAGATACATGACCCCGAGTGAAGTGGGGCTCACCAAATCAGCTGGGAAAAGAGTGTAGTGCTATCGCTGATCAGTGTCGCCTGCTGTGGAACCACCTGTATTCATTAAAGATGCAGCGCTCTCGGCAAAAGGGACGCTAGTACTGTTGAATAGTACTAGTATATATACTAAACACTCTCTCAAAGAAATGAGCAGTAATGCAAGTAAGGACAGTCGTAATATCAGTTAAAGCCTCAAACAATTACCAAATATCAAATTAGAGATAAGATAAGTTTTAAATAAATTTTCAAATTTTAAGTTGGGAAAACATTGGTACCGGTATACCACTATTCTCAAATTTGATTACGATTTCAAACATAGTCACCACCATGTGTTCGGCATGGCATCCGATCACGACCTGATCTGCTAGGACGTCTCATGCGAGACATCAACCAAATCACAACTTCAATTACCATTCTAACACAGTCACCGCCATGTGTGCGGCATGGCGTCCGATTATGTCCTGATCGGCTGGGCCGTCTCATGCGATACATCAACCAAATCACAATTTCAATTACAATTCTAACATAGTCACCGCCATGTGTGCGGCATGGCATCCGATCACGACCCGATCGGGTAGGCCGTCTCATGTGAGACATCACCCTTTTCTATCAATCACCTCGTTTCAAATTTCTTGCACATCTCTTCATTTCATTGGCACTAATGGCCACAATTGTATTATTTCTCTTGGCACATTTGTCGTGTTTCATATTTCACATTTCGCATTACGTGATTTGTATTTCATGCACACCTTTTTACTTTCAACCATCGTCATGGACTTTCCAACAACAAGGAATTTATATTCAGGATATTTAAGCACACATTTGAGCAAATATGAGTTTTAAGCACATTACAATTTCTTACGCGAGCTTTCATTAGCTTTCCTATGAAACACAACTTGAGGTCAAGGCATTTAGATATGCAATCCCTACTTTGAACACATTCTCAAATAGTAGTACAACATAACAAGAGCATTTGAATTACATATTGATCACGGATGTCTTTTGACTCCAGCTTATCCGGGTAAACGATTCACAATAAGCAACTCGGGACTTACATGGAAATTGTGGGGTTAAATTTTAAGAGAGGAGTTTAGCCAACATACCTTACTTGAGCTTCCTTAACTCTAAATGTTTCGGAAATCATAGCAACTTCAATCTATTTTAGAAAAGTAGAGAAATTGAACCAAATTTAGGAGGATGATCATGGTTCTAGCTCATTTGAGCATTTTATGAAGCACTAGGTGTACTGGCTGACAACTGGGCAAAAGACTGGGATGGCCCTGATGACCCTCCTCTGAACGTTGACCTACCGCCACCAAATGAATTCCCAAAGTTTCCCACGGATCGTTATTGCTACCCCCTCACTTAATTTTGTTCTTCAATATACGGTTCTCTGTAGCTTGATCAAATTCTACCATCTTCCCATAGTTCATGTCAGAATTCAAGGCAGCTGTAGCGACCTCATTGATAACCAAAGGGATAAGGCCCTGCACAAACCAATGCACTCTAGCCTCCATAGTAGGAAACATGTTAATGGCATACTTGGAAAGGCGCACAAACTACATATAGTACTCCCACACACTCTTGCTACCATGTCTTAGGTTCTCAAACTCCGCAGCACGGACTACCTTAGTCTCTGCAGACAAAAAATGATCCATGAAAGCGTCGGCAAACACACTCCACCTCGCCAAAGGGCTCCCCTCCTCACTGGAGTCCTCCTACATCTCAAACATCGGGACTGGAAGCTGGGGTTGGAGGTGGAACCAGAAAATCAAGTTGAGGATTTGTAGCATCCTCGTCAGGTATAGGAACTGGTGCACCCTGAGCAGGAATCGTACAACCTAGCGGTGTAGTAATCGGGGGAATATCCTCACCCCTTGGGTGTTCACCCACATCATCAATGATAGAATCAACTACCACTCCTGGGGTAACATCAGATCCTTGACCAGTTCTTGCCTTCTTCTTAGGTGCCATTTACTGAAAGTTAGAGCAATGCACGAGTTAAAGGAGGAACAATCGTACAATCAGCTTTATCGTACGATAAAGAACATCAAAGAAGGGAATTATTCCTAAATGTCCAAGTAGCCTTCTAATTATAGATGTGTTCGACAACACCCCAATAAGAAAGACTCAACTAGACATGGCTCCGAGACATCCTAGGGCACTTTAAAACCTTAGGCTCTGATACCAAGTTTGTCACGCCCCAAACACGAGGAGCACGACCGACGCTCAACCGAGTGAACCCGGTCAAGCAAGCTTGTTGAATACTTTCTACCCAAACTTGCCCATTATTTAAAGATAACACATATCTTTGTTAATTAACCAATAAGGAGATCATGTAGACAATACCAAATTTATTACCATTAGTTACTTCATTTAATAAGTCTTAAAATGTACACATTCTCATGGTTTGAAGTGGAACAAGTGATCAAAACACAACATAATTTGTTTGACTTTCCCAGCACCCATATACATCCACACTATGTCTACGAAGCCTCTAATAAATACAAAGAGTACAATGATAGTGCCGGCAACAAGGCTCTAACTATACCTCAAAACATAATGATATAATGAACAAAATATACATGACCCCGAGTGAAGTGGGGCTCACCAAGTCAGCTGGGAAGAGAGTGTGTCACTATCACTGATTAGTGTAGCCTGTTGGGGAACCACCTGCATCTATGAAAGATGCAGCGCCCCCAGAAAAAGGGATATTAGTACTGTCGAATAGTACTAGTATATATGACTAAACATCCTCTCATAAGAACGAACATTAATGCAAGTTAGGACAATCATGATATTAGTAAAAGCCTCGAGCAGTTACCAAATATCATATTAGGAATGAGATAAGTTTTCAAGTAAATTTCCATATTTTAAGTTGGGAGACCTTTAGTACCGATATACCATTGTTCACAGTTTTGATTACAATTTTCAATATAGTCACTACCATGTTTGTGGCATGGCGTCCGATCACAACCCGATCGGCTAGGCCATCTCATGTGAGACATCATCCTTTTCTATCAATCATCCCGTTTCATATTTCTTGAACATCTCTTCATTTTATTATAACTAGTGGTCACAATTGTATTATTTTTTCTTGGCACATTGGCCGTGTTTCATATTTCACATTGCACATTACGTATTTCATATTTTATGTTTCGTATTTCATGCAAACCTTTTTACTTTCAACCATCATCATGGACTTTCCAACAACAAGGCATTTCTATTCATGACATTTAAGCACACATATGAGCAAATAGGAGTCTTAGGCGCATTACGGTTTCTTACATAATTTTCATTAGCTTTCACTTGAAACACAACTTGAAGTCAAGGTATTTAGATATGCAACACATACTTTGAACACATTCTCAAATAGTAGTACAACATAACAAGAGCATTGAATTACATATTGATCACGGATGTCTTTTGACACCAGCTTATCCGGTTAATCGATCCACAATGAGCAACTCGGGACTTTCATGGATACTATGGGTTTCAATTTTAAGAGAAGAGTTTATCCAACATACCTCACTTGAGCTTCTTTAGACTCTAAAATGTTCTGAAATTCTTAGCAACTTCAATCTATTTTAGAAATGTAACGAATTGAACCAAAATTAGTAAGATCATCTTGGTTCTAGCTTATTCGAGCATTTTATCAAACACTTGATGCATATTAAGGTTTCAAGGTCCTTTTATGGAGGATTCCATCATCCCACAACCCATGCTTTGCTATGTTTTGGTCAACAATCTCCCTACATCCCTTGATAACACATGCATGCAAAATAAATAACTCCTACACCCATGAATTATCTTATTAATTGTCCATTTCTAGTTAAATTTCGAAATTAAGGGTTAGGGTGTAGAATCTTACCTCTAGGATGAAGACCTAGTGTGATTTCCTTATTAATCTTCCAAGAGTTATCTAAGAATTGGTGGAAGAAGCTTAGGAACTCCTTTTTCTCACTTTACGACACTCCCTCACTCTAGAAATATATGTTTCCCCCTTTAAAATGATCCCCAAGTGTGTTTTATTAGAATGGGGTCGGGTTAAAAAATTATAAACATAGGAGCCCCAACACAGGTCATGCGACCGTATAATTCTTCTGTGGTCCGTGAAATGGCTCTCCGGAACTGCGCAACACTGCCTGGGTATGCGGCCGTTTTGCGGCCCGCAGACCCGTTAAGAAGACGTATAATGCGCCGCAGAACTTCCCTCCAAAAACTCTCCATGTTGGTTCTGCGATCGATCTACAACCCATGAAATCATTTTACAGTCGCATAATTACCCGTGAAATGACATCCAAAAGTTGCCCAATTGACTGCCTCACTCTGCGGCCATTTTGCCGCCCACAGAGCAATTCTGCAGCCGCATAGTGGGCCGCAGAAATGCCTTTTTCTTTAAAGCATTTTTCTTCAACTCTCCAGCGTACTATTCAACCCAAAAAGTCTATATCCCGACTTTCATTAACATATACGCCCACCTCGGCACCACGAAACCCTGGGTTTTAGGTAAACTTTTACGGGGCCTTACAAATACAACGGTTTATGGGCTTTTGGACAACGTGGTTCGTGCTAGGATCTCTTGTGGTAATCCTTGGTTTAGGATCATAGTGTACCGGCAAGGAGAAGTGTTAACTTGAAGGCAAGTTGAGGAGGATTCAAAGAAATTGGTCAGCTTGGTAGTGTAGAGTCAGCATAGTAATAAAGGTAATTGGTTCCTTTGGTGTGGTGATGCTTTACCCGTGTTTTGTGTCAATACACTTGGGTTTGACGGCTTTCGTGACTTGGTTAAGTTGGGGAAAATTAAGTTCTGATTGCTTAGTTATGTGTGGACGGGTTTCGAACAAATCTTGATAGTGTCGAGGAAGGCTTGGGCTGGATGTCTGCCAGTGGCATAAGGAACATGTTACGTGTTATGATTTTTCTCTTGTATGGGGTCACGAGTTCTAGATAGCATGGACGGTTTCAGATGTTTAGAAGAATGCTAGCATTATCTAGTACCACATAAGAAGGGTGCGCACTCCAAAAGGCGCATTGTGCTTTGACTTGCAGATTCCTGACATGTATTACGCTAATGGCCCGATTGATTGAATATTCATGTTCAGATTTATCTATGTGGCAATAAGGAATTATGGAAGTATTTCTCGTGGAACGATTGGGTATGATGAATATGTTAGTAATTTGAATAATGTAGTTGGGATCGGGAGATTATGGTATTCTAGGGATTTGAAGACAAAGAGGATTCTCATAGGCATGTGTTATAGATCAATTATTGTGCAAATTTCTATTGTTATGTACCTATTTTGGAAGGATCAGAATTGATTTGGAGGCCATTGGTGGGCCTAATGAGAATGTGTATTCTACATCAGGTCGGATTTGTTTACCCAACACAGTTATTGTGGAGCGATGTGTTATCAGTTGGAGTGGATCTTATTCGTGTTCTGATATGTTCCATGTGTTACTCTTATATGCTTTGATGGGTTGTGATCTGTTGATTATTTTTACCTGATGCGATTCTGTTGGGGGCCTTGTGGCAAAATTCGAGCGAGATGATTCTCGGGGTGTTGAATGGTTGATTGCGCCTTCGTTATGGTCTTTCTATTTGTGGTATATTGTGCTATCCATTTTTGCATGGTTATGGTCATGACATTCGCGTGTTTGTTATTGATGTGTATATGACTATTGATAGTGAGCATCACGGCTCGACGTATCCTATGTGTACCAGTGTTTCGATTGGGTCACGCATCATATCAGAGTTATGTTGGGATATGATCCTTTGTTCTTAATTCTTGTGTTGTTTTTCTATCCTATGTGATGGATTTATTGCATTGCGCTTCATGGTGGTATTTGTTGAGCTTGCTGGGCAGTTCTCTCATTTGATTCTCTTCAATTATTGGGTACATCGAATTTGTCGCTTAGTTGGTGCACTTATTGCATGGTATGCGGCTCTAGGTAGGATTTGTGTGGCATATTGGTAGAGTAGCTTGTATTGAATGAGGTGAAGTTATTGGGCCTGAATGGAGTGCCACCATATTTGATTAAGCTATGTTTGGAACTATAGTGTCTTTAGTCAGCCTAGATTTTGGCTTTGGTTCTCGTCGTGCAAGAGAGCTCCATGACTAGTTGATATGATAGGGGGTTATGAGTTTCTGTGTGCTTCTTTCATCATTGGTTGTGTTCGAAGATTTGGAACATGGTTTTTATTGATAGGATGTTAGATGTCGGTATAGTATTTACTAGTTGAATGACTATTGTGGTCGGAAGCTATGGCTATGTGAATCTAAGTTATGTGTAATATAATTTGAATACACTTGGGATGTGGCTACGGCTTGATGCAGTTTAATACTGACTTATACATCATATATATGTGAGAATCGTGTCTCATAATTAATTTGGGAAGTTGGAGATTGGGTTCTAAGGGTTGTGAGCTTGATGGCTTTGGGACGATTCGTCGCACATTAGAGGATCAACACATGTTTAAGTAGGGGAGAATGTATTGACCCGACAAGTTGGTATGAGAATTTGTATTCAGTTAGGTAGTTTAAGGTCATGCGTAGAAATGTATGGTGTATTATGACTTGTGTGTATCGTTTGTTTTGGTTCCTCGGTAGTTCGTGATTGATTTGGAAGAATGATTCTCAACTAGGAAGCTTTAAGTGGAAGGAGTTGACCAAGATTGAATTTTGTGTATTTGACCTCGGGACGGAGCTTTTATTATTATAATAAGGCCATATGGTAATTTTGGACTTAGGCATATTCTCGAAATTGGATTCGGAGGTTTCTAGTCTAATTTGGTACTTTTGGCGAAAGTTGACAATTTGAAGGTTTAGAATTTTCCTATGTTTCCATGGTTTGACTTTGTGTCTATCGGGATTGGATTTTGGTTTTGTGACTTTTGCATGACTCCGTTTTTTCATTTGGAACATGTTGTCGTTTTGCATTTGTTAAGTTTCATTGTAATTTTTGTGTGTTCTGTTGTCTGATTCATGATTGTGGACGTTATTTTTGTATTTTGATCACGCAAGTGAGTTCTTACGATGATTATGTACTTGTGCAAATGGTTGCAGTGGAGCCATGAAGGCTCAGGTGAGTTTTGGATGCGTCCCGGAGAGTTTGAGAGAGGTTAGGATTTTTGCAGGTGTTCTATTCTCGCATTTGCGAGGAAATAATTGCATTTGCGAGGAAATGATCGCACTTGCGATTACCGCATTTATAAGATCCTACTCGCTTTTGTGATGTTGCGATAGGGGACCAACTTTTGCAATTTCGAAACTAATATAGCATTTGCGATGGGTTCTGGGTTCACATATGCGAACCCCTGATCGCATTTGTAATGGGGATCTGGGACTGGAGCAGGCCGCTTTTGCAATTGCTATCTCGCACTTGCGAGCCTGCTTGGTTCGTATTTGCGGACCAGTTGTCGCATTTGAGATAGGCTTAGGGTTGGGGTAGGCTTTGCATTTGCGATGCCTGTGTCACATTTGAGAACCTGTTGTCGCAAATGCGACCTTTGCAGCTGATTATATGTAGTGTATTTCGAGACTTAGCTTCATTCATCACATTTTTGAGCCCTAAACTCGGTTGAAGGCGATTTTGCAGAGTCATTTTCATAAAAATTCTTGGGTAAGTGATTTTGATTCTTTTTTATTACATAACATGATTGTTTAGGAGATTTAACATCTAATCCATGGAATTTGAAGAGAAGTTTTGGGAAATTTTGTCAACAACAACAACCCAATAAAATCCTACAGATGGGGTCTGGGAGGTTAGAATGTACTTAGATCTTACCCCTACCCCAAAGGGGTAAAGAGGCTATTTCTAGGAGACCCTCAACTCAAGGACACGAAAATAGACAACAGAGTTTGTGACAGCAAGAAGAATCCGAAAAATAATATAAGCATCATAGGAAAAAGAAAATAGATGGAAAATTAATAACAACTGTCACGACCCAAACCGATGGGCCGTGACGGGAACCCAGTACCTTACTCAACTGAGTACCAACGTAACGTATCTTTCTTATTACATCATCATATACACGTGACAAACGGGCCTAATAGGCCAACATGATCATTTATAAATTCAAAATATAGGCTGACAAGGCCATACAATCTTTCACGTATACGACATATGTCTACAAGCCTCTAAGGGTACAAAAATATCATAAAGGTCAGGATAGGGCCCCGCCATACTAATCATTACATGTCCTACTCATACTGACCACATAAGCAACTCGGGAGCAAATGAAGCGCACCAACACCTTTCGCTGAGCTGATAGCCTACTTGGAGGACTCTCAACCTGTCTATCAGGACCTGCGCGCATGAAACGCAGAGTCCCCAGGCAAAAGGGATGTCAGTACAAATAATGTACCGAGTATGTAAGGAATGAAAATCAGTAAATAATAAACATGAGAGAAACATGGAATAAAAGACTCGACATGTACGTCTGCATAGCTCTGTGAATCATTTCATTTTTATAATGTCATGCATATGCGTATAAATGTCATACCATGCATTGGTATATGCATTCATATCATCATCAAGCCTCTGAGGGCATCCCATCATATCATTTCGGCCACTGTGGGCAAATCATCAACGTATACCAGCTGATCAGGTGGTGGTGCGTATATAACGTCGTAGCTTTTTCCCATATCCCATATACATATAAGTACATATATATACGCGTATATAACGCCATCTGGTCATGGGTCAATATACATGTATAAATGCATTAAATGCATAAGAAATACGTTAATAAGATTTTCTCAAAATGTCATAAATATAATATGCTTGTCGAATAAATTTTATCAAATACGTATTTTTCTGAGACCCATGAACAGAAGGGATAATAATAATTCACATGGGGAATCAATAATATAGACACCCCTAATATTTCTATGAATAGAGTCATTTATAGAAATTGTGCATTTGCGCGTTTCGTTCGTGTCGTATAGATCATGCCAAAAGAAAAGATGGGACATCCTTAACATACCTGAACCGATTCTCGTAGAATTTGCAATTTACGCTTTACAAAATCAATCAACCAACGTTATCAATTCTTGGTGCGGATTTCTTTTGCTCTTTAAAGAGCTCACGATCAACCCCTCTTCTATAAGAGATCCAGTTTGGATTTTTAAGGCAACATATGAATTCATATTGATGAAACACGAATCAAACTAGTTGTAGGAAGATGGAAACTCTCGGCCAGCACACTTCTTAAGAGATTGAATTCCATTCTTGATCTTTAATCCTTGGTTACTAAGGAATAAGCAAAGATTAGCTTGTATTGCTAAAGTGTATATATTTGTGTAAATCATGTTCAAAAGGCTTAAAATGCTAAAGTGCATATATTTGTGTAAATCACTTTCAGAAGGCTTAAAGAGTGCTAAAGTGAATGCATATATGCTATTTACGTTCGAAAGGCTAAGGAGAATATAAACCTTGTTGTGTACCCTTATTATGTGACACCTTTCCATGTATTATATGAGTCACTTAGTGGCTTTTTAACCACTTCCCGGGCTGCCACGTTGGTGGTAAGATCCATCAACCTTGTCAAATTCTAATTAATTACCAATTAACTTGGTGATTCCCCACTAATCCAATAATTAACCAATTACCCACATAATTAAGAATTATCTCAAATTACTTACAATACCACTCACTTTTAACACACTTTGTCACCTTACTATCATGGTCATATGGTACCTTGTATGGCACTAGTCCATAAATACGAGCTATTATAGCTTAGACCGTATTTTACCCCAAAATGTAAAATTTCAACGAAATTCATTTTCTTTGGTTCGCTTACCCTCTCACCATCACGAATTTACTTATCACTTATTTGAAATAACATAATACTTATAATCCAAAAATAATCTCATTCCCGAACTTATGTTGCTTAACCTACGACAAAACTTTAACGTACGAAAAATGAGGGATGTAACATCTCATTTCCGAGCTTATATCAATTTACTTATGGCGTACTTTCACGTACGAAAACATGGGGTGTAACATCATTCCCCCCTTTGGAACATTCGTCCTCGAATGTTGACTGACGCACTTATCATTTTCATAACTTATGTCTTCCGAATACTTTAATATTCTCCTTGCCACTTAGGCATCTGCTCTTTGAATAAATCCAAAGGCCAGGGCATTCACCCCTTAAGGCCTCTTTCTCACACCATGGTCTGTGGTTTGAATTCTTCCAATCTCGTAACTCTCGTTACTATTTGCCATGTAGCCTGTAGGACTTTTTTCTTGCATATGCTCTTATGTGACTCTTCCCTTAAACTTTTAGCCAATCATTAGGCTTCACTTTGGGAACATATACAGAACTTGATAAGATGTCCCTCTGGGCATCTATAGGTGTATTGAATTTCTTTGGTCGGTACTTTGTCGAACGTAAATATTGCCATGTCTCATTTCGTATTTTGTAACTTCTATCCATCCATTGTTAATTTACCTCAATGTTGATCTACAATCTACCACTGATATCTTGAAACTTCTTACGTAAAACATTGCCACTAGGGCTTACGCTGCATCGGGGAACATTTGAAGTGATTTTCCTGATCCACCCGGGGGCGATAGTATACTTTAATAACAATATTTCATATCATAGTCATCCCAATGTGATTCACTTACATGGGTATTTTAATCCTGTACAATTCATGAAATCCTCTTCAAATCATTACTCAATCGAAGGCCAATCCTTATCCTTTATCTATCACAATTACACCCTCATTATACTATCAGGGCAGCATTCCACCTCTGCTAATTGCTATTAGCCTTAGCCTCTTTTGAGTTTATTCAGGCTATACTAAGCTTTGTATAACTTAGAGAAACCATCAGCTCTTCTTGTTTTCATGGGCTTAATCTTGAGGACTTATCCATTTCTCATCACATTCTTACTTGCCCTTTCTTATCCTTACTTTTGTCATAAAACCTTGTCGCTTTACTATACTTTAGCTTATGACCTATACATATCTATTTATACTACTCGCAATCTTCCTTCAACTTGTTTGCACAATAGATTTCCTTATGTTATTCTGGAACATCAAGCGAGACATCATATCGTCTCTTACTCTTATTTACTCTCTTGGCTAGATCTCTCGGTACCTAGAAATCATAGGCTGGAAGATATGCCACTGAAGATGCCGCTATCATTCGTGGATACTGAATCCCCGCGCTTCTAGCCTTTTATCCAAGTATCGACTATTCACAACCTTCTGCATTTGAGTATTTTGTATGTTGTTCACCTTTACCTTACTACCTTAAAATCTTGCATCGTATCTTCTATCTCTTTCATGACCTCCCTATCACATAGGTGTAATTCACATCCATAACTTGAAGCTCTATTATAATACTTGCACCTCTGGTGCATACACAATCCGGTGGAAGCTTCGTACTGACTTCTTATGAGGCTGGTACTTTTCCAACTGGCTTTATCGTAGGGCCATTATAGAACATGGTTGTTGTACTTTCTCTCTTGTACCTCTTATATTAAGAGTGATCCTGCAATGTTCTCAATCACGATTTCTATAATTTTATGGGTCCGATAATCAAACTCCTTATTTACTTCGTTGTTTTAACTTTTTAGTTTCCTCTTCCTTCTGATCAACCTTTATGTAGGCTTAAGCTATCTTCTTATCTGTGGCTCACGGTATTAGTTATTACTTTAGCCTTTCACGGGCGCTATGGAATATCCATGATACAATCTTCTGATAATTCAATCCTTTGTCTATGAACTAGGCTTAATTCTTTCTTTTAACTTATACAAGAGTCTTCTACAGCTGTATGAATGTCAACATATATGGTGCATGGATATCACTCTGAAGTCGTAAGTGCATAATCCTTTTTGTTCCCTCAGAGCTTCCTTTAAACGTAAGCTATTACTTTTCCTCGTCTTTCTGCCCCTCTGTTGTATGTATACTTAGCTAATCTTAGTTCCCACGCATGCCAAAATTTTTGTGCAACTCAGATGGTCTCGAATATTACTTTTGATTTTTCTTCCCGTTCCTTAGCCATGGTAGGTGCCACTTTCTCATGGAGTGCATACAATGTTGTAGTGAGACTAGTTTGTTTTTTACATGACCATTTCCTCTTTAGGTCGCTATGCTTAGGTTGAAGCCTTCTTCCTTATTTTCTCAGCTAGTCTTTCATTGTAGTACTTAGGGAAGACCTTCTGACTCTTGTGAAGCAGCGAGCTTATTACATCGTATACTTGACGGAATTTTTGATGTTCTTCCATGCCTATAATTATCCGTAGTTACTTATTTCCATGCCCTTCTGCTTGTAGGGTTGCTCCTGAACTGATATTTTGACTGTCTTCCCAGTGAGACTATCTTTTATTTCCATAACATTCATACAGAACCTTTAACTACCCCAGCTCTTATCTAAATATTTCTCAAGGGTCAAGATGTCGTATCTGTGTGACTGAATTCCTCATGTTGGGGTTCATTATGTGCGTCTTACACAATCTCTTGATTTGTCTGTATCCTCTTGTCTAGACATAACTAGGCTCTTCCTGAATCAACTACTAACTACTCATTTGCTCATTCTCATATCAATATTCTGAGTAATCTTTCATGGGTCATTTCCTTTATCTTAACTTACGTCCCGCACTGGCTCCTTATCTATCAATAACATCTCAGGCAGGAACCCTTACCTCCTCTCCTTGACGTCGTGTTTGTATAATATTCTGGAATCGTAGCATATCTGTAGGATTTGAATAAGTGCAATTTCATCCCTTTTTCATTTTTATCGCATTCTTCCTTTACCATTCCATAGTTACTAGAACCACTTAATTCTGACTTAATGACATATCACACCATATTCCCCCCTTTAGGGCAGCACTAAGATTTAGCGCTACGATGATCTAGGTATAAATGTTTTACCTTTTCCTCTTTGGCATCTTTTCACATCATTGTTGATCCTTATTCGCCTCGCGGTAATCCTTCTATACCAAGGATAATGAAATTCCTCACTCACGAGGGTGACACTTAGTGTAACCGGCACACACAGTCCCTTAAGCTTAACTTTGTTCACCTTGCTTGCTTCAGTAGCTTGTATTGCTAAAGTGCATATATTTGTGTAAATCACATTCAAAAGGCTTAAAGAATGGTAAAGTTCAAATATTTGTGTAAATCACTTTCAGAAGGCTTAAAGAATGCTAAAGTGAATACATATATGCTATTTACGTTCAAAAGTGTCACGCCCCAAACTCAAGGAGCACGACCGGCGCTCAGCCGAGAGAACCCGGCCGAGCAAGCCTATTAGACTTCTTTCTACCCAAACTCATCCCATGAATAAAGAGGAGATGTACTCCATTAATCAATCACTGAAAAGATTTTATTAACAACTTCTTTTTCATTCCCATTAGCAGCTTCATTCATAATTTTCAAAACATTACAAGTTTATAGAATTAATGAAAATCATAATTTCCAAGTACCAACATTTCTAGTTTAATTCCCAACATCAACCATAACCCACAACCTGTCTAGGGAGCCTCTAAGTACAATAGAAGAGTAGTATGGAAATGCCGGCAACAAGGCCCCGGCTATACCTCAAAACATAGTACATGAGAAACAAAATATACATGACCCCAAAATAAAGTGGGGCTCACCAAATCAGCTGAAAAGAGTGTACTGCTATCACTGATCAATGCCGCCTGCTGAAGAACCACCTGCATCCATTAAAGATGCAGCGCCCCCAGCAAAAGGGACGTTAGTACTGTCGAATAGCACTAGTATGTATAGCTAAAAATCCTCTTTCAAAATAGAATGCCCATATAAGAAAAGAAACACATAGAAACAACAAGTCACAATCAACAATATCCAAACGTCCAGTTAAAACATAATAAATTTTCAAAATACGAACTTCATATATAAGTTTGGTTGGGAGATCATTATCACCGATATACCACCGTCTTTGTTAGCACGGAGTCCGATCATGCCCGATCGGCTAGGCCATCTACCCATGAACAATGTGGTTTGACATGTGATACGAAAGAAAGTTGTTACCAAGAGTAGTACCACCATATGCGCAATATGGCGTCTGATCTCCACCCGATCAGCTAGGCCGCCTTCCCACATATGCCATGTGGGTTGACTTTTCCAATCCACAAAGGTTCCAGTTTCATCCCAATTAAGGGGAATAATATCACAATTTCCAAAGGTTCCAATTTCATCCCAAATAAGGGGAATAATCCCAATCCACCCCTACACCGGCACGTATAGTTTCCGGTGTGGGCCTTATGACCCACCCTTCCTCGGTATTGCTAATGATGCTCCCAAAAATAGTTTTGATTTTATTTGCAAACAGAAATATCATAAATACAATTGTTCTCACATCAACATCTTTCATATTGTATGAAGCCTCATTAGTATTTCCAGTCATTCACAACTACAATATTTCCTTGGCTCATTAGGCCATTCACAAGATTCTCTATTCCTGGCACGATGGCCGTATTTCATGTTCCACATTTTCACCTCTTTCAATTTCAAAGATCACCATCAAGTATCAATATATAGGATATTTCAGAAATCGTATATTTCAAATCCATTTGAAATGGAAACTTCAAACACAAATGGTTTCTTCCCAAAGAATGAGGCATACCAACCAACAATAGAAACACACGTGAAAAATCATAAATAGTCAATACACCATTTACTCTTGCAATACTCTTCCCTATAAATGACAATATACAATTTCAACACATGAGTATATAGAACTCGAATCACACTAGATATATTTATAAATCAAGCATTAGTTAAAATAGTCACTAATCGGCATGAATTTAGTACAAAAACTTTTAGACAATTCTATTTTCGAAGTCATTTTAAAACATTTGAGTCGAAACTCATTTTATAACCTTTCTCACATCATTTCATTTCATTGGCACCATTGGCCACAAGTTTAACTTTCTCTCTTGCACATTGGCCACACTTTATATCCTAATTCACTTGTTTCATTTCCAACCACCTTTATAGGCTATCAACAATAATACATTTCCAATCCAGACTTTAGGTACACATATGAGCAATTTAAAGTCTAAGGCACATAGAGATATTTCACAAAATTTGGCATATTAGCCTTCATTTGAACTTGACTTAAAGTCGAAGCATTATTAATACACAACCCATATTTTTAAAACATCCTCTCTTTTACCCAAATTCGAAATTGAAAATTAGGGTATGGAACCTTACCTCTTAGATGAAGAACTTGAGGGATTTCTTGTTGGATTTCAAGGCTTGGACAAGATCTTGATGAACAAAGCACTTGAGCTTCTTCCTCTCTCTAGAACCCTCTCACTTCTCTCTAGAAATATCAGATTTTTGCTCCAAAATGAGTTTCAAGGCTTATTTATTGAAGTTGGGTCGAGTTATAACAATAAAAGAATGGATACTCCAGATATTCCGGACCGCGCGACAGGCTTGGCCTCGCCAGGCTAAAGCCTGGTCTTAGCTCGCTTTAGCCTGGCCTCGCCAGCTACAGGCCAACCATTGGGTATTTGATCATAACTTCTTGTAGGAATATCCGAATGATGAACGGTTTGAAGCGTTAGAAACTAGACTCAAAGGGCTTTAATTTTACAGGTAGATCAGCTCATAAGTCGTTATAGTTTGGTAGAAGCATACGTTTGAAGTAGGATCTTGTGCAAATTGGTACATCGTTTCCACTTAATGTATCCTACTTGTTCCATACGAATTCTTTCCATTCATAAAACTCCCTAGTATGTTTCAACACACCTTAAACATATCCTTTTAATTTCAAAATAATGTGGTTCTATCCCATGGGTATCCTTTATTACTCTAACACGTTATTCCCAAATACCGTTGGCGTACTTTAAAATATTAAATCGTTAGAAAAATTTTTCGGGGCCTTACATTCTCCCCCGCTTAGGATCATTCGTCCTCGAATGAGGAGTAGTGTCCTTCCCAAACACTTAACATAATTTATCTCTTTTCTCACATACCTCAAGTCCCCAAATTGACTAACTCCCAAATTGTTTTTCAGAAATTTCGGCAGAGTCTCCCCTGTATTTGGGCCTAACCACCTTCCAGAGTAACACCAAAACCACCCTAACATCACTTCCATAACTCGACAAAGCATAGCAATATATATCAACAACATTAATATCAATATTACATACATCATACTCTTAGTTTGGCCTATTTCCTTCAAGATTTCATAAGGCCTAATGTGACTACACATACTTTACCTTCCTTAACAATTCACCCAGTATATTCATAGAGAAAATCTTTAGAATAGCCCGTTCACTTTCTTCAACTCTAAATCCCTACGCCAAACACCCAAACTAAACCTTTGGAGACCTCCAATAATCACTCTAAGATGTGCTAGCTTGAATATGACCATAAAACTTCCTATCCATTATATTTAATAACTGGATGATGATGCTTCTTTGATATGTTTGAGCCTTCAACCCCCACTGGTTTCTATAATTATGAACAACGAGGTTCAAGATTGGCAAAAATAATTCAAAATCCATCAAGGTACTGAGCACACCATTTCAGGAGGTTATATCCTAAGAAACATGAAGGTTTCTACCAATAGTGCTAACATTGTTAATCATTGTGATGACATCATTGATTTGACACATGAGGGAGAGAGTTGCCTAGAGGCATAAATGATCATCCTGCCATATTTCATCATTAGTGGAACATCTATATCAGATTTCTCTTTCATATGACCTCATAGGAATTGAGTTCTACAAAATATTCCTTGATACAGTTACAATCTTATTAGTACTTGCAACTTGTCTTTTTTTTTTCCAAATTTCCCAACAAAAGACATTACTAGGTCAGTTTTCTTATGGAACCATCTGTTTCAAATGAATAACATCTACTAGCTTGTGCGCACACCCTAATAACATCAACATGCATGGCATTGCCTCAATATGTGAAGTAACATCATTCTAATACCTTTCTTAGCCACCCTCTTTACTGTGAAATACTTCCCAAAACACATATCAACACCATTCATATATATATTTACTTTAACCAAAATCATTGGACCGAACATGGCCCTTTCTAAAACTTGAGATCCTCCTAAATTCTTCAACGACGCCTTCTTGTTTTCCTTATAAGTGTAGGACTTAGTCCACCTGATTCCATCCTCGATGAGCAATTCACCTTATTCCCAGTATTGTAGTCACCAATAGTATTTCCTGGTATTGCAGCGTAAGAGCTATCATGTTAAACATGTTTGGTTCGTAACAAGTGTCCATCCTCTCTTAATCTATTTCGAACATTTTCCCTTTGGTCTAGACAATATGTTGGTACTATATTTCCTTTGTGACTAGAGCATTCACTCCCATCCCATTTTGCCCTTAATTCATAGTTGACAACCTTATTGTGCCACACACGTGTTTGCCTCCCATAAATTCGTAGTATGATTGTGCCTGGTTTGTTGAGTTTATCACACTATCACTTCATCACTAGTAGTCTCACTTTCCAATGTAATATGTAGACATGAACTCCCTCTATTATTTTAGTTGATATTCAGTTTTACTCAAGTTGACTGCATTATAGTTGATCCTTTATATCTTCTATTAACACTTGTGCTCTAGGCGAGTCCATCATTCTGATACGAACTCTTTTGTGATAACCATATTGTTAATTCTTTTCCAATTCTTCTCGCCTCATTCTTCCTAGTTGGTGAATAACCATGCGTTCTTCCATATGTTACGTGGTCTTTTCCCTTAGTTGGGAATTCATCATGCTCGCCTCTCGACACTTGTTGGGATATCCGTGGGAAAGTGTGTTCATTCGTGTATCACTTAACACTTCCTTTCTTGTAAGATTCTTAAGAGACTCTCCATCAAGTCCTGATGAACTCTTGGGTTATTATAACATCACATTTATCTCTCCCACTCGTTCTGTCATTCTTAAAGACTTGGAATTTTTTAGCTAAATCGCAAATCCGTGATTAACTCATTCTAAGAACTCGCAAGCCTTTCACATTTGATCTGTTGTACTTCCTTGGGTTCCATTATCCCTGACTCTCTAACAAGTATAAAACCCTTTTGCAAACCTTACTCTTAGTTTCTAGTATCGTTGACCTTGTCATGTATATTGCCACGTACGAAGAATTTACATTTCATAAACTTCCACATTATTTTCGTATTAGTGGTTTATCATTTGCATACCCTCTCAGAGAATCACGTTACCCCTTACCACTTTTCTATACTAAACATGTCTTCAACAACTACATGGTCTTACTCTTGTTTCATTGTATTTAAGGGGCCTCTCTATGGCCCTTCCTCCCCCACTTGGGGTGAATGATTCACATTTTGACACAAGTCTTGAATTTAGCAACTTCAGGGACATATGCCTCATGTCTCCATCCCTCGTATATATGTTTGACTATTAGGGAGATTTAAGTCACCATGGTATTAACCTCATACGTTCTCTACTCTTATTCAGCCACATAGGCTTGGGATCCAAATCCCTCATGTCAATATCCTTTTTGGAGTGTAACACCACTTCGCACATTCCTGGGATTTTTATAACATTCACAGTGCTAGGGTCTTCTCATTGTGGGTTCAATCAACTCTCCTTTCATAACTTCTTGTCTCCCGTGAGAGACCTACACATTTATCATTACTCTCCAGGCTATGCCTTTCATATATCACATGCCTATGTAACAAATCTACATATTAGAATCATACCCATAGTTCCCACACTATCCACATGTACTAGTTAAGCTTAGGTCTCATTTATCACGCCAATGCCTCTTTGGAGGTGGGTAATCACTTCTAGCACTCTTCTCATATAAAGTATTGTCATGATACTATATACTTGTCTTATATAGCCATACCATTCATTCAATATGATACGTGTTCCATCTGTTTAATATTCAAGCCTTTACCCATTCGCCATGTCACGTGACAACATTACTTGGAATAAAACAAAAGAGCGTTTAAACTTACCTTAAACCTCAACGCACAAGTTGGAGGAAGAACAGTTTCACAACCAGTTTCATCGCACGATTCAGAATATAAAAGAAGGGTATCATTCCTAAATGTCCAAGTAGCCTCCAACTTATAGATGTGGTCGACAACACACCGATAAGAAGGACTCTACTAGACACGGCTCCGAGACATCCTAGGACACTTTAAAACCTTAGGCTCTGATACCAAGTTTGTCACGCCCCAAACTCAAGGAGCACGACCGGCGCTCAACCGATAGAACCCGGCTGAGCAAGCCTATTAGACTTCCTTCTACCCAAACTCATCCATCAATAAAGAGGAGATGTACTCCATTAATCAATCACTGAAAAGATTTTATTAACAACTTCCTTTTCATTCCCATTAGCAGCTTCAATCATAATTTCCAAAACATTACAAGTTTATAGAATTAATGAAAATTATAATTTCCAAGTACCAACATTTCTAGTTCAATTCCCAACATCAACCATAACCCACAACCTGTCTACGGAGCCTATAAGTACAATAGAAGAGTAATATGGAAATACCGGCAACAAGGCCTTGGCTATACCTCAAAGCAAAGTACATGAGAAATAAAATATACATGACCCCGAAATGAAGTGGGGCTCACCAAATCAGCTGAAAAGAGTGTACTGCTATCACTGATCAATGTCGCCTGCTGAAGAACCACCTGCATCCATTAAAGATGCAGCGCCCCCGGCAAAAGGGATGTTAGTACTGTCGAATAGCACTAGTATGTATAGCTAAAAATCCTCTTTAAAATAGAATGCCCATATAAGAAAAGGCAATACATAGAAACAACAAGTCACAATCAACAATATCCAAACGTCCAGTTAAAACAAAGTAATTTTCAAAATATGAACTTCATATATAATTTTGGTTGGGAGATCATTGGCACCGATATACCACCGTCTTTATTAGCACGGAGTTCGATCACGCCGGATCGGCTAGGCCATCTACCCACAAACAATGTGGTTTGACATGTGATGCGAAAGAAAGTTGTTACCAAGAGTAGTACCACCATATGCACAATATGGCGTCTGATCTCCACCCGATCAGCTAGGCCGCCTTCCCACATATGCCGTGTGGGTTGACTTTTCCAATCCACAAAGGTTCCAGTTTCATCCCAATTAAGGGGAATAATATCACAATTTCCAAAGGTTCCAATTTCATCCCAAATAAGGGGAATAATCCCAATCCACCCCTACACCACCATGTGTAGTTTCCGGTGTGGGCCTTATGACCCACCCTTCCTCGGTATTGCTAATGATGCTCCCAAAAATAGTTTTGATTTTATTTGCAAACAGAAATATCATAAATACAATTGTGCTCACCTCAACATCTTTCACGTTGTATGAAACCTCATTAGTATTTCGGGTCATTCACAACTACAATATTTCCTTGGCTTATTAGTCCATTCACAAGATTCTCTATTCCTGGCACGATGGCCGTATTTCATGTTCCACACTTTCGCCTCTTTCAATTTCAAAGATCACCATCAAGTATCAACATATGGGATATTTCAGAAATCATATATTTCAAATCCATTTGAAATGGAAACTTCAAACACAAATGGTTTCTTCCCAAAGAATGAGGCATACCAACCAACAATAGAAACACACATGAAAAATCATAAATAGTCAATACACCATTTACTCTTGCAATACTCTTCCCCATAAATGACAATGTACAATTTCAACATATGAGTATATAGAACTCGAATCACACTGGATATATTTATAAATCAAGCATTAGTTAAAGAAGCCACTAATGGGCATGAATTTAGTACAAAAACTTTTAGACAATTCTATTTTCGAAGTCATTTTAAAACATTTGAGTCGAAACTCATTTTATAACATTTCTCGCATCATTTCATTTCACTGGCACCATTGGCCACAAGTTTAACTTTCACTCTTGCACATTGGCCACACTTTATATCCCAATTCACTTGTTTAATTTCCAACCACCTTTATAGGCTATCCACAATAATACATTTCCAATCCAGACTTTAGGTACACATATGAGCAATTTAAAGCCTAAGGCACATAGAGATATTTCACAAAATTTGGCATATTAGCCTTCATTTGAACTTGACTTAAAGTCGAAGCATTATTAATGCACAACCCATATTCTTAAAACATCCTCTCTTTTACCCAAATTCAAAATTGAAAATTAGGGTATGGAACCTTACCTCTTAGATGAAGAACTTGAGGGATTTCTTGTTGGATTTCAAGGCTTGGACAAGATCTTGATGAACAAAGCACTTGAGCTTCTTCCTCTCTCTAGAACCCTCTCACTTCTCTCTAAAAATATCAGATTTTTGCTCCAAAATGAGTTTCAAGGCTTATTTATTGAAGTTGGGTCAGGTTATAACAATAAAAGAATGGATACTCCAAATATTTCGGACCGCGTGACAGGCTTGGCCTCGCCAGGCTAAAGCCTGGTCTTAGCTCGCTTTAGCCTAGCCTCGCCAGCTACAGGCCAGGCTTTGGGTATTTGATCATAACTTCTTGTAGGAATGTCCGAATGAGGAACGGTTGGAAGTGTTAGAAACTAGACTCAAAGGTCTTTAATTTTACAGGTAGATCAGCTCATAAGTCGTTATAGTTTGGTAGCAGTATATGTTTTCCACTTAATGTATCCTACTTGTTCCACACGAATTCTTTCCATTCACAAAACTTCTTAGTATGTTTCAACACACCTTAAACATATCCTTTTCATTTCAAAATAATGTGGTTCTATCCCATGGGTATTCTTTATTACTCTAACACGTTATTTCCAAATACCGTTGGCGTACTTTAAAATATTAAATCGTTAGAAAACTTTTTCCGGGGCCTTACAAAAAGGCTAAGGAGAATATAAACCTTGTTGTGTACTCTTATATTGTGACACCTTTCCATGTATTATATGAGTCACTTAGTGGCTTTTTAACCACATCCTGGGCTGCCACGTTGGTGGTAAGATCCATCAACCTTGTCCAATTCTAATTAACTACCAATTAACTTGGTAATTCCCCACTAATCCAATAATTAATTAATTACCCACATAATTAAGAATCTCAAATTACTTAGAATATCACTCACTTTTAACACACTTTGTCACCTTACTATCATGGTTATGTGGTACCTTGTATGGCACTAGTCCATAAATATGGGGTATTATAGCTTAGACCGTATTTTACCCCAAAATGTCAAATTTCGACGAAGTTCATTATCTTTGGTTCGCTTACCCTATCACCTTCACGAATTTACTTATTACTTGTTTGAAATAACATAATACTTATAATCCCAAAATTATCTCTTTCCCGAACTTATGTTGCTTAACTTACAATGAAAGTTTAACGTACGAAAACTGCGAGATGTAACATCTCATTTCCGAGCTTATATCAATTTACTTATGGCGTACTTTCACGTTCGAAAACATGGGGTGTAACAACAACAACCAGTAATAAGGCCACAGTACAATGAAAAAATGGAAAAATAGTGCGGAGTTAACATACACCACTAATAGTCTAAGACAATACCCTAAGGGACTAATCCCCCCTTCGGAACGAAGGAGAAAAATGCTCGACTCCTCCCTAACCTTCAACCCTAATGCTCGAACTCCACACATTCCTATAAAGAGCCATGTCCTCAAAAATCTGAAGTTGAGCCATGTCGTGCCTGATTACGTCACCCCAATAATTCTTAGGCCTCCCTCTACTTTTCTCATAACCGTCAAAACCAACCGCTCAAACTTCCTAACCGGATCATCTTGGCTTCTCATCTGCACATGCCTGAACAATCTAACCCTCATTTCCCGCATCTTGTCATCTATTGAAGCCATGCCCAACTTCTCCTGAATATATTCATTCCTAATCTTATCCGACCTAGTGTGCCTACACATCCATCTGAACAACCTCATCTCTGCTACTTTCATCTTCTGGATATGGGAATTATTGACTGGCCAACACTATACCCCATAATATATGGCCAGTCTAGCCACCTCTCTATAGAACTTGCCCTAAGGTTTCAGTAGCACATTCTTGTCACACAGTACTGCAGACGATAACCTTCATTTCATCCACCCCACCCCTATACAATGCGTGACATCCTCATCTATCTCTCCATCCCCTGGATAATTGACCCAAGTTATTTGAAACTATCTCTCTTGGAGATGACTTGTGAGTCAAGCCTTACGTCCAAGTCTTCTTCTCACGTCATGTTGCTGAACTTGCACTCCCGATATGCAGTCTTAGTCCTACTCAACTTCAAACCTGTAGATTCGAGGGTCTGTCTCCAAACATCCAACCTCTCGTTAACGCCGTCTATCATCTCATCAATCAGAACTATATCATTAGCAAACAACATACACCAAGGCACCTCCCCTTCGGTATATGATTTAATAAGCTCGCAGCTTTACAAGACTCAGAGGGTCTCCCCTAAGTACTACAAGGAAAGAAGGAAGAAAGCTTCAACCTAAGCATAGTAACTTGAAGAAGAAATGCTCTTGTAACAACAGTCTCACTACAACATTGGATGCACTCCATAAGAAAATGGCACCTATCGTGACTAATGAACGGAAGTCAAGAGTGATATTTGAAATCATATGAGTTACAGGGAATTCTAGTATTAGCGGGCACTAAGATAAGCTAAGTATCCATGCAACAAGTGGCAGAATGACCAGGAAAAGTAATTGCTTACATTTAAAGACAACTTAGAAGGCACGGAAGAAAGTATATTGTTCTTGCAAGTGAAAGGAAGGTTGCGAGTAGTATGAATATATATGTGTAGGTCACAAGCTAAAGTATGGTAGGGCAACAGGGTTTTAGCTAGACAGGAGTAAGGATTAGAAAAGATGAGTGAGAAGGTGACAAGAATAGGTAAGGCCTCGGGATTAAGCCCATCAAAACAAGAGAGATGATGGATTCCTTAAGTTATAAAAAGCTCAGTATAGCCTGAATGAACTCAGAGGAGTCTAAGACTATGAGCAATTTAAAAAAATGACATGTTGCCCTGGTAGTAGAATAAGGGTGTAATTATGATAGATAAGAGGGTGACATTTATGCCTTTGATTGAGTAATGATTTAAAGAAAAGGGATTTCATGAATTTCAAAGATTAGAATACCCCCCCCCCAAGATGAATCACATTGGCATGCTATGAACTAAGGTTATTGAAGTATAGTATCGTCCCTACGTGGATCAGGCAAATCAATTCAAATGTTCCCCAATGCGACTTGTACCCTAGTGACAATGTATTACGTAGGAGGTTTCAAATTATCAGTGGTTAATTATGGATCAACATTAAGTTGAATCAACAATGGATAAATAAAAGTTACAAAGTATGAGGTGAGATTAGGATATGAGATAATATTAGGCCATCATTCATAAGATGAACAGTGATGAGAAAGCAATAGAGGATTAGATTTATACATACAGGATAAGCTGAGAGTGAGTAACCTGGAGTTGGGCAGTAGACCTCGGTAATAGTAAATTGAAGTAAGTGTTATGGTGTAGTATAACCTACCTAGATTTAGTAAAGCCACAAGCATATATAATCGAGGCTATGAAACAAGATATAGAAATAGTCGTAAGTTCGACAAAGTACCAAGCAAAGGACTTCAGTACACCTATAGATGCCTAGAAGGATAGCTTGTCATAGCTCTATACATGTTCACAAAGTGCAGCCTATAGATTGGCTAAAGGATGGAGGAAAAAGAAGATATGGATCACATAGTCGCACATACAAGGACAAAGTCTTACAAGCTGCATGATAGAAGGTAACAATAGTTATAAGATTGGATGATGTCCGACCACAAGTCGTGGTGTGAGAGAGAGGCCTAAAGAGGGGAATGTCGTGGCCTTCAGATTTATTCGTAGAACAGTTGCATAGATGGCAAGGACAATATTAAAGTATTCGTAAGAGCTATAGGTTATGAGAATGATAAGTGCATAAGTCAACATTTGAAGATGAATGTTCCAAAAAGGGGAATGATGTTACACCCCATGTTTTCATACGTGAGAGTACATCGTAAGTCAATTGATGTAAGCTCAGAAATGAGATTTTATTTGAAAGTACATAAAATAAGTTAATCATGTTACCTTGGAGGTTACAAATATTTAAAATCATGAATAACAAGTACCAAGAGGGTTGGAAGGCTTAAAAGCTAAACAAATAGAAGAAAATAAGTTTCGTCGAAAGTCGACAAGTTGGGAATGTTATAAAATGTACTTTTGGGGTGAGACTAGGGTTATTAACACGATAAGGAGGTTATGTTATGATTTATTTTAGTGATATGATAGTCTTGTGTTATGTTTCAAAGCTAAGCGAGTTGTGGAACAAAAGTTGGCAAAGGTCATCACAAGTTACATTCATAAATGTACTGAAAATTAGGTCAAATGTAGCGGAGCTCTTCTCCCAATATACAAGGTATTACGGGATTCTCCACCTAGAAAATTGAATATTTATGAGTCTAGTTTCTAACACATTACATCTTTTGTCGATACGACATCAGAGTATAGAGATATTCGCATTTTCGCGAGACTGCACTAGCAGCTCTGAATGGGACCCACTTATGTAGTGGATGACCTTAGAACATTTTAACGGGGTTGGACGTCTCATTTTTAGCTATTTTCGACCAATGATATTTCCCAAACTCCCTCAACACCTCTCTAACATTTCTCCAAGGTTCCAAGTCTAATCCAAGGTGGTTTTACCTAGACCTATCCTCAAAAGTTAGCGTAAGTGAAGAAAAGAGTCTCTATGGTGTTGTGATGCCATTAAGGTTGATTGTAAGCTAAGGGAAGCTTTCGTTTGAGTTTTTTCTGATTATTTAAGGTATGTGTAACACTCTATTTTTTGGGCTTAAGTTTATATATGCGTTGGTTAAGTTATTTGGATGAAGAATTACAAGATAGAACTTGAAGTTGTATAAGAAGTTGTTGTCTCTTATTGGACTATTTTGGAGTTGTGTATATGAGTTCATATGGCTGGAAATCGTGGGGAATGGCTTGGTTATAATGTTAGTATTGTTTTTATGCTTGAAAATATTTTTATTATGTTGATGATGTTTTAAATAGGAGAATAAGCAACCACGCAATACCTAGAAGTTGTCCATATTGTTGTAATATCTTGTTGGGTTGTTTGATGTTACTTTTATGATGGATATAAGGTTGGAATGTCATACCAATATATGTTTTTATATTCTGGACTGTTTGAAGGTGTTTTAAGTATAGGGGAGATTCTAAAAAGAGTTGGGGTTTGGTTCCAATCCAAGCATACCGCTCGTCGTGTTAAGTGGTAGTTCTATTAGTGACATTTGTGCACTTATTGTTGTGTAGGGTAAATTGTGTTCTTGTGTTGTTCGGTATGTTGTGGTGCTGAAAGTATATAGTTGAAGGTCATATGTGATCTTGTTCTTTTTATGGACTTGGGGAAAGAATAGAAAACAAGGGAGATGCTGGCCGTTTTAATAATATATAAGCTTGTTGTTCGTTGTACGATAAGTTCCATCTTTCATAGCTTAACGATAGCATTATTATCGTTGTTGAAGATTAAAGTGTGATGAGACAATTTCAACGTGGTCATTGGATATATTGTGACAAGACATGTTAAGGCTATCTCTTCTTTTCTTTTGGCATGATCCGTATGATACAAACGAAACGAGCAAACATGCAACTTTCACAGATGACTCTATTCTTAGAAGTAATAGGGATACCTATGTTATTGATTCCCCATGTGTCTTGTTATTATATCGTCTATTCATGGGTCTCAGAAAATACAGAAATTGATAAATTTTATTTCACGATATTAAACAACGGCATATTTAACTTATGACATTCTGAGAGATCTTATTGACTTACTTTATTATGCATTGCATTCATATATACATGTACATTGACCCATAATCAGATAGAGTTATATACACGTATATTATATGTATATGTGGTATGGGGAAAGGTTACTGTGTTATATATGCACCAGCCACATGATCAACTGGCATACATTTATGATTTCGCCCACTAAGGCCGAGATGATATGATGGGATGCCCTCAGAGGCTTGATGATGTTATGTACGCATATACCTATGCATGATATGCCATTTATACCCGTATACATGACACTATGAAGATTTCATGATTACTGAGCTATTCATACTTACAAATTGAGTCCTTTACTCCATGTTTCTTTCACGTCTTTTATATACTTCTTTTCATGCCTTACATACTATAGTACTGAAGTCCCTTTTTCCTGGGGACGCTGCGTTTCATGCCCGTAAGTCACGATAGATAGGTTGACAGTCATCCTAGTAGGCTATCTACTCAGTGGAAGGTGTTGGTGCACTCCACTTGCTCCGGAGTTGCCTATTTGGTCAGTATGCTCTAGGCATGTATTGATTGGTATGGTGGGGCCCTGTCCCAACCATTATGATTTTTATGTACTCTTTGAGGCTTGTAGACAGATGTCATGTATATGGATACTTGTACGTCCTTGACGTCCTATGTTTTGAGTGTACAAATGATCATGTCGGTCTTATAGGCCCTTATGTCACATGTATAAGTTTCTATATCATGTTGGATCGTCCTATATCTACTATTCCTTTACGTTTTATTCTGGTTATCTCATGACGGCCCTTCTATCCTATTTAACCATGATGGTGTGATAAAAAGATACGTTACCCTGGTACACGGTTGAGTAAGGCATAGGGTGCCCTTCGCGGCCCTCCGATTTGGGTTATGACAATAAGGCTTTCTAAATCCATATCACTAGCACCCAACATATCCTCCAAGATCAGGATGGTGCACTTGGACTGCCCGTCTGTCTGGAGTTTGAAATGTTCTACTCAACTCAACTTATGTGCCTAACTCACATTGCATAGCTCTCCAAAAATACAATGTTAAGAGCATGCCTCGATCGGAAATAATGTACACCGGCACACCATGGAGACGAACAATCTCACGGATATAGATCTGAGCCAGCTGCTCTGAAGAATATGTAGTCATAAGTGAAATGAATTGTGTATACTTGGTCAGTCTATCCACAATAACCCACACTGCATCAAATTTCTTCAAAGTCTGTGGGAGCCCAACAAAGAAATCCATGGTAATACGATCCCACTTCCACTCTGGAATCTCAAGTATCTGAATCAAATCGCCCGACCTCTGATGCTCCTACTTCACCTGCTGACAACTCAAACACCGAGCCACATACTCTACTATATCTTTCATCATTCTTCTCCACCAATAGTGTTGACTCAAATCCTGATACATCTTGGTGACACCTGGATGAATGGAATACCGCGAAGTGTGAGCCTCCTCAACGATAGACTCATGAAACACATCAACATTGGGCACACATATCCGGCCCTACATCCGCAACACCCCATCATCTCTAATAGAAAACTCCTTGGCATCCCCGTTCTGCATTGTGTCCTTAAGGGCGAGCAAATAGGGGTCATCATACTGACGCGCTCTAATGCGCTCATACAGAGAAGACCGAGAAACAACGCAAGCAAATGTCACGCCCCAAACTCGGGGTGCACGCTCGGCGCTCAACCGAGATAACCCTACCAAGCAAGCTGGTACATTACCTTCTACCCGAACTTATTCAAGAATAACAGTAAAATCCAATTCATTAATTAAGCGGTCTATATCCCTTAATACTAATGAAAACGGCACATAATGTATGCGTTAACAATGCATCTTACTAGACCGTCCATATCCCTCTCTTATCTTACCCCTATGCATTTCATAGACCGTGCTTAGTGTTCACATATCATATTATACATAGACCGTTCATAGGATTCCACACACAATACACCTATGTGTTTCATAGACCGTTCATAGGATTTCATACCCAATACACCTATGCATTTCATAGACCGTTCATAGGATTTACTTAAACAATACACCTGTGCATTTCATAGACCATTCATAGGATTCACATATACCATACAATATGTCACGCCTCGAACTCGGGGAGCGCGACCGGTGCTCAACCGAGTGAACCTATCCAAGCAAGCCTGTTTAATTTCCTTCTACCCAAACTCATCCATGAATAAAGAGGAGATGTACTCCATTAATCAAACACTTAAAAGATTTCATTAACAACTCCCATTTCATTTCAATTAGCAGCTTCATTTATAATTTCCAAAATATTATAAGCTTATAGATATAATGAAAAACATGTTTGCCAAGTACCAACATTTGTATTTCAATTTTCCACATCAAACACCACCTGAAACCTGTCTATGTAGCCTCTAAGTACAGCAAAAGAGTAATATGGAAATGCCGGAAACAAGGCCCCGGCTATACCTTAAAACACAATGAAAAATTCAAATGACATCAGGCCAGGAATAGAGTAAGGCTCACCAAAATCTGCTGAATAGAGAGTGACTACTAACATGGACCAAAGCTGCCTGCTGATGAACCACCTGCATCCATTATACATGCAGCGCCCCCGGCAAAAGGGACATTAGTACATATGGAATAGTACTAGTATGTAAAGCTAATTTTCCTCTTTCAAATATGAATGTCAATGTACGAAAGGGAAAACCATGGAAACAACAATCAACAACCAATGATATTCAAATGCCAAGTTAAAACATAATAATTCCCAAAATATAAAGATAACGTTGTGAAGTGATAATCAAAATATGATGATAATATTATTTTTGGCAGGGAGATCTTTAGCACCGATATACCACTGTTCGGAATACCAATGTTCATAATACCAATATTCACAATACCAATACCACCGTACTATTAGCACGGAGTCCGATCACGACCCGATCGGCTAGGCCATCTCATTAGAGACATCAGCCACAATCACTCTCAATACTAATACCACCGTACTCTTAGCACGGAATCCAACCACGACCCGATCAGCTAGGCCATCTCATTAAAGACATCAACCACAATCATGATTTCAATTACAACTTCCAGCACAATCACCACCATGTGTGCGGCATGGTGTTCGATCACGACCCGATTTGCTGGTCCATCTCACCACAATGTCATATGGATCGACATAATCCTTTTCTATCAATCATCTCATTCCAATTAAGGAGAATAATCATAATCCATTCCTATACCGGCAAATGTAGTTTCGAGGTTAGGTTATTTCAACCTACCCTTCCCTGGTGACTATCGATACTCCCAAAAATATTATTATTGTTTTTGCATACAAAGGTAACATAGGTACAAATGTATTTACCTCACCATATTTCACATTGTATGAATCTCCACTAGTAATTTCAACCAATAACACCAACAATATTCCCTTGGCTCTTTTATCCACTCACAAGATTTTTTATTCAAGGCACAGTGGCCGTATTTTATATTCCACACTTTCATTTCTTCCCTCTCATGTATCATCATCATAAATATCAACATATATAATATTCCAGAAATCATAACTTTAAGTTCATTAGAAATGAACAATTTAAGCACAATAGATTTCTTTCCGAGAAATGGAGTAGGATAATTGGCAATTGATGCACAAGTTAAAATAATCAACAAGTAACACACCATTTAATCTTGAAATACTTTTCCCCAAAAAGGGCAATACATAATTTCCACTCACGAATATGTAAGAAAGCAAAACACATTGAAAATAGTCACAAAGCATAGCCTTTGTTAAAACAACCACATATGGGCATGACTTGAGTTCATAAGGTTTTAGGCAATTTTATTTTTGAAGTTAATTTTGGAACAGTTGAATCAAAGCTCATTTCATAATCTTTATCACATCATCTTATTTCATTGGAACCATTGTCCACAAATATAACTTTCACTCTTGGCACGTTGGCCACACTTTATATCCCCAATTCACTTATTTCACTTCCAACCATCTTTATAGATTATCAACAATAAGACATTTCTAATCAAGACTTTAGGTAAACATATGAGCAATTAAGAGTCTTAAGCATATTGAGATTTTCTCAATCAATTTGACATCGTAGCCTTCATTTGAAACATGACTCAAAGACATAGCATTTTAATGCACATATCATTCTTGAACACATTCCCAAAGGATAACATAATGTGATAGGAGTGTTCGTAACATGTTTTGAATACATAATTCTCGACACTTTGCTTATTCGGGACAATCAAATTTATTGGGAACATCTTGGAACGTAGAATAAGGAACTTGAGACAACCATACTTGAAACTTACGGGAAAATTATGGAATTCAATTCTAAGAGAGTAGTTTAGCCAACATACCTAAAATTTACCTCTTAATGATACTACAATGATCCACTACACTAAGAAACTT
This sequence comes from Nicotiana tomentosiformis, assembly GCF_000390325.3. NCBI lineage: Eukaryota > Viridiplantae > Streptophyta > Magnoliopsida > Solanales > Solanaceae > Nicotiana > Nicotiana tomentosiformis. The sequence continues at coordinate 40,745,709 of NC_090813.1, read as the reverse complement.
CAATCTACAATAACAACATCCAATGGGAACAACATTAGTGGCAAATTCCATAGTTTAGGCCATTTAGGCATTTTATCAAATACCTAGTAGGCATGAATCTCTACATGGCTTAACCAGAGAATTAGTTCATCAAACTACTACCATTTACCAAACATTTATCCCACCATCATTCATAAACAATTCATACTTTCCAACATCACATATATGACCATCCATCCACACCCAACCAACAAAATTCCATCAAATAATCACCTTTAAATTTCTACAATGGTTATGTATTTAAATTGGGAACTTATGGCTTCAAATCACCATACCATAAGTTCTAATACTTAATTCATAATCATTTTCCCATAATATATCCATACATGTAAGTCTAAGGGTGTAGGATTACCTTTTCGAAGAAATCTTGCAAAACCGTCCTTTGAGTTCATAAAGAAATTTCTTGAAGATCTAAGTATTTTATGTGTAGATTTCATCAATACTAGTGTAGAAATTATGGAATTTCACACCAAGATAATGGGGATTGCTTACCTTGAAGAAGAGGGGAGTTGGTGGTCTTGAGAGAGTGGAGAAGAAATACAAAATTCGTCCAAGTGAAGTGCGGAAAATGAACCCCGAAATTGTTGTTATAGGCCCAGATTTCTGGGTTTCGAATGCTGCCTCGGATGCTATGACAACACTTCATCGCCAGCCCTTCTTTCGGACGCGGCCTCGGATGCTTCGCATCCGCAGTTCACTCCTCTGCCAGCCTTTGGTAACTTGGTCATAACTTCTTGTAGAAATATCCAAATGAGGAACAGTTTGAAGCATTAGAAACTAGACTCAGAGGGCTTTAATTTGATAGGTATATCACAACCTAAGTCTTTTATTGAGGGATTTCTATTCATTTGAAGTCGGGTCTTGTGCTAATTGAGACATCCTTTTCACTTAATTTATCCAACTTATTCCACACAAATTCTTACCATTCACAAAACTCCTTATTATGTTCCAACACACCTTAAACATATATTTTCATTTCAAAGTAAGGTGGAACTATCCCATAGGTCTCCTTTAATACTCGAATATGTTATCCTCAAATACAACTGGCGCACTTTAAAATCTTAAATCATTAGGAAATTTTTAACGGGACCTTACATTTTCCCCTGCTTAGGATCATTCATCCTAGAATGAGGGTCAAAATTTACCATTAGCACCCAATGTGACTCAGTTGCTACAACTCACACCAGCGGTTCCAAATTTTTGACTAACTCCCTAAATTTCCAAAAATTTTGCCAGAGTCTCGCCTGTAATTGGGGCCTATCCACCTGTCAGAGAATCGCAAAACCACCCTAACAACATATCCATAACTCAACAAAGCATCACAGTATATATCAATAACACTGATCTCAAAATTAAGGGCATTACATTAATAGAAGTGGTATCTACACATGAGTTGCACATATTTAAATCATTACACATAACAAGTACCCTTTTGAACCACAACTATTTGGTTATACAGGCAAGTGAGAATACTTCCTTTACTTTGACGGAGGCAGATATCAATTTCCGGACTTATCTAATGGGAATGACAACTAGGTATCTTTTATAAGCCAATTACCCATTAACTTCACCTTCAATAGTTTCCACCGGAAAGATAGGCAAAGGATTTCCAACAACCTTCTGGAACCTAGATCCATGATGCATCGGGTGCATGGAGGACAACGATGGGAAAATATCATACTCATAGTTTGGCTTATTTCCTTCAATATTCAATAAGGCCTAATGTGACTACACATACTTAACCTTCCTTAATAATTCACCTAATATAGTCATAGAGAAAATCTTGAGAATAACCTGTTCACTTTCTTCAACTCCAAATCCCTATGCCGAAAACCCAAACTAAACTTTTGACGACCTCCAACAATTACTCTAAGGTGTGCTAGATTGCATATGACCATAAAACCTCCTATCTAATATATTTGATCATAGGATTATGCTTATTCTTTGACATGTTTGAACTTTCAAACCACATAGGTTACTATAAATAATAACAATGAGATTCGAGATTGGGCTGGAATTATTCAAGAATCCATCAATGTGCTGAGCAGGGCATTTCAGGAAGTTATATCCTAAGAGACATGAAGGTTACTACCAATAGCGCTGGCATGGTTAATCATTGTGATGACATTATTATTTCGACAAATGAGGCATTGAGTTGCCTAGTAGGCATTGATAATGTAGGGACCATGTTCATGATTCTAAGATTTAAAAGAAATGAGTCATTTTAGACATGTGACATATGGGAGGCATGGTCAGGAGGATAAAGACATTAGTGTCAGTTATTCTTGGAAGACTATTGTGATGACCCAAAATGTCATCTTTAAATTTAATAAGTAATTCTGTATTCTAAGACCTCGAAAAGCACCATTTATTATTCCTCAGCTTGCGTGCACAATCCGTACATTTTTTCGGAAAGTTTTTATGTGAAAAATGGATTAAAATGGGAAATAGAGATTTAAAACTCAACTAACTTGACTTTGGTCAACATTTTGAGCAAACAGACCCGGATCAGTGTTTTAAAAATTCCGGTAGGTCTGTATCGTGATTTGGGACTTGGGAATATGCTCGGAATTGAATTCGATGTCCCTAGCCCGATTTATGGAATTTTGATTAAAAATTAAAAGCTTGAAAGCTTAATGATTTCTAAGAAGTTACTGATGTTGGATTTATTGACTTCGGGTCCGTATTTTAGTTCCGGATCTCGGTATATGTCCACTATAATATTTATGACTTGTCTGCCGAATTTGGCGAGAATCGGAGTTGATTTGACTTGATTCGGACATCCGGTTGTAAAAATATAAGTTTTAAAGTTTTCTTGAAAACTTCCTTTGATTTGGTGTCCGATTCGTAGTTCTAGGTGTTATTTTGGTGATTCGATCATGCGAGCAAGTTCGTATGATGTTTTAGAACTTGTGTGCATGTTTGGTTTGGAGCCCCGAGGGCTCGGGTGAGTTTCGGATAGGCTACGAGATGTTTTGGACTTTGAAAATCTGGTATTTTGCTGTAGCAAGTGTTCTGGCATGTTCTTCTTCGCATTCGCGAAGGTACTCTCGTGAACGCGAAGAGTAAACTGGGCAACTGGATCTTTCTTCTTCACGAACACGAAGGCTTGGTCATGAATGTGAAGCAATGGGGGCATTACCCTTCGCGAACGCGACCATCTCCTCGCGAATGTGTAGTGTTATGCACACCTGGGGGAGGGGGGGTCGATCATTTCTTCGGCGCGAACGCGAGCTATGCCTCGCGAACGCGAAGTCCAGGAGGGGAACCTTCGCGAACGTGAAGGAGGACTCGCGAACGTGAAAGCCACGGGCTGCTACTCATCACGAACGTGACAGGCCCTTCGCGAACGCGAAGAAGGCCTGACCCATGTGACATATAACAGAACCAAAAACGGGATTTTTCCCATTTTTCAGACCCTCAATTCTAACTCGGCTTAGGGGCGATTTCAAAGGAGTTTTTCACGATTTTGGACTGGGTAAGTGTTCTTTATCATATAGTGATTGTATTTCAAAAATTCATGTCTATATTCATCATTTATTTCGGATTTAGATGGAAGAAATTGGAATTTTTGTAAAGCTTTCCAAAAATGAAAAATTAAGATTTGAAGGTCCATTTGATATCGGAATTAGACAAATTTGGTATGGTTGAACTCGTATCAGAACGGGTCTTCGAATTTCGCAAGTTTTTCTGGGATTTGAGATATGGGTCCCACTGCCGAATATTTTAATGAATTTTGAAATTTTATCCGAAGAATTTATAAATTCATATGGAATTAATTCCTATGATTAGTATTGAATATATATAATTGTTTGTGAATAGATTTGAAGCTTTCGGAGGCAAATTTAAAAGGAAAAGTTGTGGTTGAATAATTGATTAGAATTTGCAAAGCGAGGGAAGTGTCGGGGTTAACCTTGACTTGAGGGAATAGAACCCTTAAATTGTTTGTTATGTGAATTGCATGTAAACGACGTATAGGCGAGGTGACGAGTGTCTATACGTCGTCAAATTAATTGTTTGCCTTCTTACTAGAAAAATCACAAATTATTTTTAATTGTTACATTTATTGGGAAAATTTCTTCCATAAGAATTGGTAAATGAAAATGTTGGAGGAGCGGGTTGCACGCCGCAACATGATTAATTATAATGAATATATTGGAGGATCGGGTTGCACGCCGCAACAGACTTATTAAAAGTCAATATTGGAGGATCGGGTTGCACGCCACAACAGACTTGATTAAAATGAATATGTTGGAGGAGCGGGTTGCACGCCGCAACAGAACTGAATGTGGATATATTGTGAGAGCGGGTTGCACGCTTCAACAGAAATAATGAAAATGATAATTGGTTATGACTGCTGAGTTGCCTTCAATTATTATAAATGAATTACCTGATTTATTCCTATTATTGTTGTTGTTACTAATATTGCGTACATGTTAATGTAAGTGAACTGCCTTAGCCTCGTCACTACTTCGTCTAGGTTAGGCTCAGCACTTACCAGTACATGGGATCGGTTGTACTGATACTATACTCTGCACTTCTTGTGAAGATTTTGGGGGGTCCCAGCGGCGTACCATAGACTTGCTCGGATTTCAGCTATCAGAGGAGACTTGAGGTATAACTACATGGCGTTCGCAGTTCTGAAGTCCCCGTCTATTGTACTTTAGCTGTGTGTTTATTTCCAGATAGCTTTATTTTATTGAGACCTTTATTTGTATTTATCCTAGAAGCTCGTGCACTTGTAACACCAATTCTGGGATGGTATTTAGACACCGTTATTATTATGGATTATTTCAAAATTGCTTCCACATTTTCTTCCTTGTTATTAATAAATTTAAAAATTATATTCAAAACGGTTAATATTATTCTAATGTTGGCTTGCCTAGCAAGTGAAATGTTAGGCGCCATCACGGTCCGAAGGTGGGAAATTCGGGTCGTGACAACTATGAGTCATGAAAAGGACAACAACAATTCTTTCATTCCATATGGGCCTTTTTCGGCAATAGTAGGCCTCAAAGAGAAATAGCCAAGTACGTGACACTAGTCGCCCCGTGGAGTGTAGGGAAAATCAGTTCAACTCGAAATGAGAATATTTTGGCACCCTGAATGTGATATGGGTTTCAAAATGCATGAAATTGCATTACGCTCTTAACATTAACTGACACAAAGAATAGATATGCCACAAGCCCATGAGGTTGAAAATGAAGTTTAACACTTGCGAGATTATTATCATTCTGATAGCTCATCCCTTGCCAATAGTTGATCCTATATGAGAGGACTAGAGATAGGACAAACTTGTCTTTCAAATCAATATGCTCATCATATGTGCAAAAATCTGAAAGCGTCTAATTTCAACCTTTCATGAGTGAAACCACATAGCTCGGACATCCTAATATTGTGGTGAAATCATGTATTGGTTAGAGATAATGAACAATTTGCTATGAGCTAGACATGTTTCTACCATAACAACTCTCAAGCTTCCATATCAGGCCACTTCACAAGCAACTACAATACTAGGAACAAAGTGAGTTGCTCACTGAGGCATGCTCTAGGTGGACATGAAAGTCATATTGAGATGGGCGAACAAAAAGATCTTCTTGTGATGAATTTGTGAAAATTTTCCAATTTCGTAGAAACTTTATGCAGAAAAGTGACCCCTTTCAATTTACAAGTACATATATGATAGGTGTTGAGATATGATCTCATGTTACTAGATAATGAAAATGATTCATGATAATATTCACAAAGGAGCAAAGTAACTGTTCCAACTAGAGGTGGCAGAATGGGTAAAAGAAAACAGTTATCCACCCATATTATCCATTAAAAATGGGTTGGATAATGAACTTTTTTAAAATAAGTTGAATATGGATAAGAACCGTATTATCCACTTAGAAAATGGTTAACCAAATAGATAACTAATGTGTTTAACTTTTACATTTCTAAAGCCTCAAATTGAGGGTTCCTCAAGTTTGGGAGACTAGGAATTCCCCCATAAGTGATCATATTCAAGAAGCCATGGATAATATGGATATCCATATTATCCGCCGGATAACTCTTTTTTTATCCATCTCAAATACGGGTCGGGTCGGATAATTTATTCGTTTTTTGAATTACCCATTTTCGACCCGTGAATGTCCGACCCGACCGGCCCGTTTGCCACCCCTAGTTCCAACCATAGGAGCCGCATACACCAGAGAGAGTGGCTCAAGAAGGATCTCAAGGCTAGGCCGCTATACATTGGATTTGATACCACATAGGTAAACTTTATGACTATGCATGCATAAGCACAAATGAGCAGATGTTATCCATTTGAATAAAAAGATTCTGTAAAACATTCATCAGGTATAGTCTATTGTTGATAATTTAAGAAAGCAAGTGGGAAGTATTAATCCTAGAGTTATAACTCAATCCAAAGAAATAATTACAGAGCTCAGTTCCACCAGAGATTGTAAGTAAGAGAATTTGTGATAGAGTGGGTTCATGAATAATGCGTCTCATTCAGAAAGTAAGTACATTCAATATTTTGTGATTCATCATTTTGGTTAAGACCACATTTGTGTAGGACCCTTCAATAAGGATGTACATATACAACAAAGAAAATAATACGGTGTTCACAATAAGGTAGCAAGGAGTGACTCACTTTGTAATTTTAGATTGATATGGAAATACCTTAATTGATACCCCTCAACTCCACATCCATAACATGCATTGGTACCATAGTGACATACCCCCGAATGATATCTCTTACACTTCATGCAATGGGGATGAGGTCCAATAAACTGACTCGCCCCACTGACCTGATATTTACCCTTTTTGTATACATCAAAAACATTCCCCCTATTCTTCCTCCAAGCCTTCATGGCGGAAGTAACAATCTCTATACCGGTTTGTTATGTGGGCCATTGGAATTTCCGAGGCCTGTCACCCCTAACACACTCTTGTGCGTACTCACAACACGACGCAAAATATTCTTGCCCGCATATCGGGCAGACCGGGATGGGTGTAACCAACCTAAGGGCTTTTGTTCTTCTTGTGCCCCCTCTTTCCACAACCATAATATATTTCAAGAATCATCCAACATTAACCCGAGTGGCTCTTCTTTCATATCAATTCCGGCATATTTATGCCAATAATCCTCTTTCATTTCTTAGGTGCTCTCACCACATATTCCGGTGGCGCGGTAACATTAATAGTAACAAGGACACTTCCCCTAGCAACTGGTTCTTTCAATACCTCCTCGATGCCTCGAACCCATGGGTTACTCTTATGGAAAATGAGATATGACGAGGAAATTAACTTCCTATCTTGAGCTCTATCGCACGATATGGAGTATTAAAGAAGTGTGAAATTCCTAAATGTCCAAGTAGCCTCCTCATCCGAGACATCCTGGGATACATTAAAACCTTAGGCTCTAATACCAAGTTTGTCACGCCCCGAACTTGGGGAGCGCAACCGGCGCTCAACCGAGTGAACCCGGCAAAGCAAGCCTGTTAGATTTTCTTCTACCCAAACTCATCCATGAATAAAGAGGAGATGTACTCCATTAATCAAACACTGAAAAGATTTCATTAATAATT